>NC_048283.1:22264612-22369612 GCF_009762535.1 Notolabrus celidotus
ACAGGTGTGTGTTTGTTCTGCCTGTTAATGAGGTTCTGTTGTGTCTTGCAGCGTGCAGGAGGATCATCCCATCATGTCTTTCACTGTCTCTAAAAACGGACGGTTAGCTCTGCTCAACGTGGCCACTCAGGTGAGCACCTGGTTACCTCTTGACAGCATCAGCTGGTTATCACAGAGTCTCTGAGGGTAAACACTGGGAGCCTGAATGAAGGACTGCACTGTTTCAACAAGGCTTGGTACATGTGTGCTAACAAGACACAAAGACACGTCTCATGGAGGGTTTGTTCGAACTGACTTCCCTTTAAAGAGTCTCCTTCCTCCATCCTCTGAGTGAGAACAGATCAGAGCTGGCAGGATGAGACCTCACAGCTCATCCTCTGAGTGAGGACAGATCAGACACAAAACAAGAACACCCTGCACAGAGCTGCAGAGCGTGTCTGGGTATCATCAGCACAGTATGCTTGGTGAATGGGAAGTGACGTGTAATTTAGCTGAACTCTCCTCTACCTGTGTCTGCAGGGAGTTCACCTGTGGGACCTGCAGGACCGGGTGTTGGTGAGGAAGTACCAGGGTGTGACCCAGGGCTTCTACACCATCCACTCCTGCTTCGGAGGACACAACGAAGACTTCATCGCCAGTGGAAGTGAAGGTGAGGTTTAAAACACTGAGAGACAGTAGATACACACACACACATAGGTTGAGGGGGGCGCTGTTTCCTCTGTGGTTCACAGTGTGTCCCTGCAGCAGTCACTGCTGGCTCCGTATCATCAAACATCCCTCTAAATTAGTGATTGGTAAAGTGAGGTCACAGTAGAGGAGAAACATGAACATACCTGAGGCAGGGGAAACATGTTTGTTTAAATCTGATCTGTGTTCCGTCCCCTGTCAGACCACAAAGTTTACATCTGGCATCGGCGCAGTGAGCTGCCCATCGCCGAGCTGACCGGTCACACCCGAACAGTCAACTGTGTGAGCTGGAACCCCGTCCTGCCCGGACTGCTGGCCAGCGCCTCTGACGACGGGACCGTCCGGATCTGGGGACCCGCCCCCTTCCTGGACGTCCAGGATGCAGAAGGACTCAATGGTAAGAAAGTGAGACTTGTGTGGTTCTTAAAGGACTCTTTGGTGCTAGTCATCAAAAGGACTCTCAGGTACAGGAACCTTGAGATGATCCCAGAGGAGACCTGATACCTGAAGAATCTACTTAGATGATGATGATGATGATGATGATGATGGTGATGATGATGATGGTGGTGATGATGATGATGATGGTGGTGGTGATGGTGATGAAGATGATGGTGGTGATGATGGTGATGAAGATAATGGTGGTGATGATGGTGATGAAGATGATAGTGGTGATGATGGTAATGAAGATAATGGTGGTGATGATGGTGATGATGATGACGATGAAGATGATGGCGATGAAAGAGATGATGGTGATGATGATGAGGAAAGTGATGAAGACAATGAAAGTCATGATGATGATGATGATGGTGATGAAGGTGATGATGGTGATAGTGATGATGATGACAGTGATGATGATGACGGTGATGATGATGATGATGATAGTGAAGATGATGATGATAGTGAAGATGATGGTGGTGAAGATGATTATGACGATGAAAGTGATTATGATGATGGTGATGATGATGATGATGGTGATGGTGATGGTGATGACGGTGATGTTGATGATGATGATGATGGTGATGATGATGATGATAATGACGGTGATGGTGATGATGATGATGATGACGGTGATGATGATGACGGTGATGATGATGGTGATGGTGATGGTGATGATGGTGATGGTGATGATAATGATGATGATGATGATGATGATGATGATGCTGATGATAGTGATGGTGATGGTGATGATGGTGATGGTGATGATAATGATGATGATGATGATGATGGTGATGAGGGTGGTGATGATCATGAAGATGGTGATGATGATGATGATGATGAGTATGAGGATGATGATGATGATGTGCTTCCCCCCTATAGCAGAATGTTGCAGCATGGACAGCTGATGAGCCGTTACCCTGGTGACCCTGAGGAGCATTGAGACTCTTTAAACACTTGAAACCGTGGGGGAGGCTCTGGTGATTGGACAGCTGCTTCCTGTCGGGCGGGGCCTTTGGTGCAGGTGAAGCTGTGCTCCACCTCCAGCAACTGACTCACCTCTCCTCCTATGTGGACCCTCAGCCCACTCCTGGACCCCCACCTTCCCCCCTCACCTTTATTTATTATCAGCTGTTATTTATTGATGAGGAGTTCACTGACCGTGGGAGATCTGTGTTCTGTCTGAAGAACTGTCCCCCACTCTGAACCTTTGAAGAGATTTAAACTCCAGGAGCGTGTGATGGATGTAACCTTGCTGAGTCTCTGCAGACTCTGACCCTCTTTAGATGTAGAATCAGAGTTTATGAGTTCTCTTTTCTCAAAGAGAGTTTAGTATTGATGAGCATGTTGCACAGACAGGACGACGTGTTGACTACACTCTGTGTGTCTCACGTAGAGTGATACATGTTTGGTTGAGTGTACAGCAGCTGATGTGTGATAAATATGAAGTTTAAAGGATTACCTGTCGGTCCTCACCTGTGCACACCATAGTGCATATTCCTTCATAATGTCACACCTCTAACCCGTCTCTCTGTTTCCTCTCTGCACACCTCCAAGAGACTCTTTGGTTTAGTTGTTACATGTTCAGACTTTAATTTATCACATTAATTTAATTTCTTGTAACAGTGAAGGACTAAACTGAGCCCAGAGATCACCTCTCAATATTTCAAACATAAGGCCGCTGTTCTTCTGTTTCATATCGTCAACAAATCCCAGTGACAATCGAAACCAGCAGAAAGTCGCTCTCTGACTCACAGATCAAAGTTTAATATGTTGGAAATAAAGTCAGAGTGAAGGTTAGGAGTAACTTTCAGAAGTAGTAAAATAAAATTAGGTGGTAGATGTTTCACTTTTCAGCTTTGTCCTCAAAATGTAAATTTAAAATGTTTCCTTTGTTGTTTGTTGTTGATCCACTGGTGCTACTGAACTCTACAAACACACCTGAAGTGAACGCTAACATCTAAAGCTCCAGTAAGGAGTTTTTATGAAATACTGGAACTAATATAAAAGCCTCTTTATGATCTGCTCAAGCAAACAAGAACATTCACACCCAGATATTTCTATACAGTCATTTCTAAAGCACGACACAGCTGAACCACTGCTCACATATCAGTAAAGAGATTACAGTTAGCGCTTTGTCCAAAGGGGGCACCAGAACCACACAGACCTCCTCACAGGAGCTTTTCTATTAAACAGGATAAACAGGGACTACTTTCAGCAGTGGATGAATACATGCGGTTAGAACGTTGGATTTGTTGACTTTAAGAAACAAAGAGGATCACCTGAATGATCCTTCATGGTGTCAAACAGAAGCCTAAAGATGGAGGTCGCCATGTTGGAAATGCTGACTCAGCTGACTTCCTGTTGATCAGGACAAAAATACTTTTACGGGATGATGTTTTAACACCTCCGGTTTGATATTAAAACTCATAACTTAAGGACCAGAGGAGTCGCCCCCTGCTGGAAGTCAGAGGGAGTGCAGGTGGGGGGTTCATATCCCGTCTTGCAGTCGATGGTCAGTAGATGTTTAACCGCAGGGCTCAGTAACGATGGTTGGTTTCTGTTACAGGTGAGAACACATTTGTACACAGGTGTAACATACAGGTATTATGAATTTGTACAAAGTGTTTCAGAGTAAATGAACTGTGTTGCCTGACATCCAGTTTCTGTACATGTGCTGTATCTCTCCATGTTCTGGCATGTATGGTGTTCACACGGCGGGCAGGAGGACGCCAGGGTTCAGGGTTCCCACACCTGCTTTTTACAACAAACAGCTTTGTACCAAAACCTCTGACTGCACTGAACAAGAAACACACACACACACATCTGTCACCTCAGCCTCTCCTCATATTGACACTGTTATGTTTCCTAAACGTCTGCAGGAGTGTCTGTGGGAACCCTGCTCATCTGCCCGACACCATCACAGCCGTCACAGACACATGCCAGTGCTACACACCAATAGATGTCCCTCACACACACACACACACACACACACACACACACACACACACACACACACACACACACACACACACACACACACACACACACACACACACACACACACACACACACACACACACACACACACACACACACACACACTGATGTCACAGCTGTGGTGTTTCTAGTTTCTGCTTCTGTGATTTCCTTTAGTTTGAGTGTTTCCGGCTTCTTCTTCTTCTTCTTCTTCTTCTCTTCTTTTCTTCTCGCTGTAAGGAGCCAAAGTAGGAACTCTCGTTTGCTTGCAGGCGGTTTCTGCCACAAACCGTTTTATATTTTAAATGTTATTAAACCAGTGATTGTACTGTTCTGTATCGTTATGTAGGACAAGTGTTATGTATGCATATTTTAAATAAAGCATTCAGGGGTTTAAAGTGTCCTTTGCTTTCAAACGTCCCTCTCTCAGCGCTCTGACGTCTCTGCATGGACGACTGCAGGAAACAGTGTCTGCTTTTATCTTTACCAACAACGTGCAGCTACAGTCAGTGCTAACTTCTTTGTTTGTGCTAATCCCCTCACCGCACAGACAACATAAAGTTACACACGAACGGTAATAAGTATCCCTTTAATCTGTCCCGCTCCGCTCAGACACACTGCTGTGACTGAAACACTGCTTCAGCCTCCTGCTCAGGGTCAGGTTCTGGTTCAGATGTAGTGAGGTTCTTCTGGAGCGCTCACCATGTTTGTGTTGGTGTTTTTCTGCCTCTGCATCTATCTGTAAGGGTCTGCTCCCTCCCCAATTAGACAACGTTCAGGCAGCCAACCAGCACAGTCCCTTATTACCACAGCAGCCCTGCCAACTCAGATCGCTGCACAGATACTTAGGTTAGAAGCTGAGAGGCTGGGGCGCTGGTTGCCTGGCGGCCCAACAAACAGAGGCTGCGGTCCTCGTTGCAGAGGTCGCTGGCTTGACTCCTGGCCGCGACCATCTCCTGCATGTCTTCCCCCGCTCTCCGCTCTCCTCTCCCCAGGTTTCCTGTCTCTCTTTAGCTGACCCATCAAATAAAGGCAAAAATCCCTAAAATATACCTTGGAAAAAAAAATAAACTGAGAGGCTGCAAAACCTCAGCAGAGGCTTCAAAGAGACTGGGACATTTAAACAGATAAAGACACGTTTAATGATCTTTAATGACCTCATGGAGTCAATTTAGTGACCTTTAATGAACTCATGGAGTCCATTAAATTAACTTTAATGACCTCATGGTGTCCATTAAGTGACCTTTTATGACCTCATGGAGTCCATTAAGTGACCTTTTATGACCTCATGGAGTCCATTAAATGACCTTTAATGACCTCATAGTCCATTAAGTGACCTTCAATGACCTCATGGAGCCCATGTAGAAATGTAGAACTGGGAATGGGACTTCTCGCGTGACCTGCATGACGTCACCAGGTCATCTTAGCAATATTAGGATTTATTATTGCACAATTTTTACTTTCCTCAAATTCAAGAAGCTTGAAGGACGACTGACTGTCATGTGATCAAGGCTCTTACCTTACAGATTGCTTAACCACTAAATTTAAAATATATAAATAGGCTATATAACTTTAAATATACAAATTATACTGTATACACATCTGTGTGAAGATAAATAGATTAAGGCTGTTTTCTATAATTACACTTACAGGCCAACTTTTTGACTGTAAATTTCATTGCAACTTTCATGCTTCTATTTAAATGTCGCACTTTTTTTCATTTCATGTTAAGGTGCTCGTTTACGCTACCATGCACGCGGGCTTCCCCTGGGAATCCCGTGTTCCACATCACAATGCTATGAACTCTGGGTAATTCCCTTACACTAAGTCTTAAGAAATGCCCACTTAAGGAAAGGGGGCATAAAGGGCTCAAAAAGTCAGCGAGAGATCCCTCACACACTGGAAGATTTGACAGTGGGACAGCCCAAAGCCATCACGGATTTAGCGGGAACGCGCCTCAAAGTCAGTGAGTGCTTGAGGGAGGACATTGAGATTGGGCCAAGAGCTTTGGGATGCCACTTACTGTAATATGGCGGCTCAGCAACTACTTCCGGTTTGAGCGGAGGAGAGAGGAGAGTGAAGTTATGAGCTTTGAGATACACCCAAGTCCATTAAATGACCTTTAATGACCTCCACACAACATAATAAATCACAATTATAAACTATAAATCTTATCTAATGATGTGTTAATGTTTTGTTCAGCCTCAGAGTGAGGGATGGACAGAAGGATCATTAAACATTAAAGCTTGAAGGCCTCAGAGTTTCATTCAGCAGCTCTGATCACAGACGTGAGCCGAGGAGGATACTTTACACCGTATAGTTTTTATAAAGATGAATATTTGAGGCCAAGCTCAGAGAGAACAGAGGGACACATCCTCAAACATGTGTCAGATTAAAGAACGTGCCCTGAAACTAATAAACATATAACTAAGAATAAAAACAGACAACTAGACTTTAGATTTTATTTATGAAACATTAAATCTCAAATCATGAACACTGACGAGAGTCTGGAGTGAACGTAGACACATGTTGTTCATTAAAAGGCCTTTAAAACAGAGCAGGATAAACTATGTGTCCAAGATTATCTGTCCTCACACACACGCACACAAACAGGACTGAACACACACACACACATCTTGCTGCTCGTCTGATCCACAGTGTGTGTTCAGTCAGAAACATCAGTGCAGGTTTGATCTCAGAAATAAAACATCATTCACACACACTCATGCCGTCCACACACATACACATGCACACACACGCACATACACACACACATATGTACGCACACACACTGAGGAAGAGATACATGAGTGTGTGTATGTGTTTGTGTTTGTGTGTATGTGATGGAGGTCTGCAGGTCTCACAGAGGGTCAGAGCAGGATCACAATTAGAGTTTGAATCACCCTTCAGCACCTTCACAGACTTTGACTCACTGTGAGTGAAACTATGAGGAGCAGCAGCAGGAGTGACACCCGAGCAGCTGACAGTGATGAAGAGGAGGGAAAGAGTGCTTCAACATGACAACAAACCTCAGAGAGTCACTGAGAGCTCTGAGGAGGAGAGGAGTCATGGTGTGGTTTGTCCAGCAGAGGGGGCTCTGTCTGCAGTGTGTTAAAGAAGGAGCTGGGTTCATGCCTCCTGCGGTGTGACAACGACCTCTATTTAGTGAGGTCGATTAGTCGATTATTGAGAGTCTTAAAGTAGGATCACCTCAGAGTAGACGATCCGGTCACGGTTAAGACAAGGATCTGTTAAATCTGTGTCAGAAACCCTGAATGGCTCAGATTCAGGGCTCTTCTGTTTGGTCTGAATTACGACAGCAAACCTCCAGAGAGCTGTGAGTTCAACTTTACTGAACTTTACTGGGCCCAGAACAAAAAGGCACAGCTGAACAGAAACATTAACCGAAAGCCAATCAAAGAGCCCTGCATGCTCTGAAGGTTTAAACACAACCTTCTCCAGTGTTTGTGACCAGGCTCAGACCAAAGTGAGCTGACCTACAGCTCTGATTAAAGCCTCCTGCAGTCTGAGCTTAGATTGAATCTTTAAGACAATGAAGACGATGAAGACGTGCTGAAGGGATCAGAGTTAAATATTAACCTTAGTGATGAAGAGATAAAAACTCTGAGAGTGACTCCAGAGAGAGAGAGAGAGAACACCTGATGCTCTGACAGACTGTGCACACAGGAGGAGGAGGAGGAGGAGGAGGAGGAGGAGGAGATGAAGGAGAAGTCTGGATTTTGGCAGATGGGGGTCAGGGATCCTCCAGCCTAGTCGTTTATAAGAGCCAGGATCATACTGGAAGAAGAAGAGAGGTGTGTGTTAGTGCAGGTCTCACCAGTGTGTGTGTGTGTGTGTGTGTGTGTGTGTGTGTGTGTGTGTGTGTGTGTGTGTGTGTGTGTGTGTGTGTGTGTGTGTGTGTGTGTGTGTGCGTCCTCACCTGTACAGGTAAATAAAGAAGCAGAGCAGGTGGTAGCCCAGTTTGATCATTGCCTCCTTCATGTGGGACTTGAGCTGACCCCGGTTGTGGATCTCAGTGGGGTCGAACACGCCCATGTTTCCCATCGGGACCTTAAGGTACCTGAGGGACATACAGAGGAGGAGTGGCCAGGTGAGTCCGTGGACTAGACCGGTGTGTGTACGATCACCTGCACCAACTGCATCATATCTCTGATCAATGATAGACTGAAGGTGAAAGAGAGCTGAGACCAAGCGTCAGATGTATAAGTGAGGAGAGACTCAGAGTTGAACCTGTTTAAATATTCACTGTAAATAAAGTCTTATTTATAATGACGGCTCATCAGTGAGCGTGGAGACAAAGCTCCACTCACAGCATACCTGTAAATGTTCCAGGCTGACACAGGGAGGTTCAGCAGGAAGATGAACCAGTGCATGGAGACCAACATCAGCATGGTGGACAGACACTGACCCACCATCTCTGGAATCACCCACTGAGAGAGAGGGGGGCAGAGAGAGACAGAGACACACACACACATAGATCAGAGAGGAACTGGTCTCTCTGTTTCCCGTGTTGTAAAAAGTGTAAATATAAAACATGACAATCAGTAAAAAGGACCTGTCCGCTCTGACTCACCTTGTTGAGTTTCGAGCAGCATGCTCGTGCGTTGATGTAATCACACTCCAGGTCAGACAGAGTGATGATCTGAGCTCAGAGTCAAAGACACAAACTAGTTTTCAGCATCTTCCTCCGCTACTGTCAGCTCAGACTGAACAACATGAAACAAACTGACTGACTGACACGCTCATCTCTGACCACAAGGATAAATATCGTTTTATATTCTGCACACATGGAATAGATCTCCTTCTGGTTCAAACACGTACAGAGCTTAGGACGCAAAAAACAGTCTGAGGGTTTACATCATTAAAGTTTGAATTAAACTGGGAACAGATCAGAGAGAATAGGTTAGATGTTAAACTGAAACATGTTTATATAAATATCTGCTCATATTAAATTTGATCAAACAGCTGATACAGAAACATCATCATCAGGTGAAGAGATAATAATGATTAAACCTCAAAGAGGTCTCTCTGAGGGACCGAGGAGGTTCCTCCACAGAGCCAGGTTCACACTGAACCATATGTAAACTTGATCTAGAACAATGCAGGCTGTCTGGACCTGACCCCGGTTGGGATGGACTGAGGGAAAGTTGTCCTGAGGTCTAATGAATCTGACAGAGACCCTGGTCTGTGAGTCCTCTGTTCCTCAGGAGGACCTGATCCCTCTCATGGTGAGTTGTATCTCTAAACACAGTTTAATGTTATCTTAAACACTTAAATGTATCAGTCTCTGTCGTGTTATCTCTCCTGATGTTCCTCCTGATTTATAAAGAGAAAATTTATTTAAACTTTCCTCTTCCTCTCCTCAGTCTCAGCTAGCCTCTGCAGCTAACATGCTAACTAACGTTACTCCGCTCGGAACTGATCATCTGTATAATATATAATAATCAATAAGAGCCTGAAAGCATCCTGCCTGCGTGTCAAATCATCTCCTCAGGAAACAAACACCGAAATGAAGGATACGAAGTAAACCGAGAGGAAAATCAGAGCACAGCAGTCCACCAGCGACAGGATGAACACTGCCGCCTCCATCTTCTTCTTCCGTCTACACTCACTTCCGGATTCTGCGTCACTCACTACGTCATTCACAGCTATTTAAATGCAGCACCGCCGCGTGACGGAGGGGAGGGGAAGTGCACCCGGACAGACTCACTGAGGAGAGTAAACCTGAAAGACTTTTAAAGGTTCAGTGAAACAATATTTAAAATAAACCGGAGCATTAAAAAAAGAGTTTCTAAAGCTGCTGTGAACAAAGTTACAATCATACTTCACCATCACTGACCCTCGCTGTGATCTATTTCAGACTGTGTTCCCTACATCCTGCTCATGATCCTGATCACCTTTATACTGCATTCGTATATTCTCTTTCAGAGCGACTCACAGGGGATGAGGATGATTCTGACTTTATCAAAGTGCAGGGAATATTTCTGGAAGTGTTTCGATCAAAGCAGGATGGGAGAATAAAAAACAGTCCACTTCAAGTATTTCAAAATTGCTAAAACACATTTTGTGACATCCACCATGCTTTACTCAACACTATAAGCACAAACCCAATTTTCAAACTACATTCACCAAACCTCTGACTCTTCCTGCAAAACCAAATAATGTTGTCAGATCATACCCTGAGTCAATCAAAATTAAAAGAAACACTGAGCAGTCATTACACACTACATACAAAAACTGAAAACAATACTCAGAACATGAAGCTGTAGAAATAAGGTTTATTGTTCACAGTAGACTAAATTAATTTTGCAAAAAAAATAAAAGAAACCCTCTTTGAATTCAGCACCTGTATACATTATACTGTATACAAAACAAATATGAGAAGCACATTACAGTGTAATCCACAAAAACACCTCAAGTGCTTCCAGTATCTACAATCATTCAGCCACAGCATCATGTCTACGTGCTGGGTCAGGCCACAGGACTTCATCCACATCACAGGCCATATTTGCCCTGGCCAAGCAACGGGGGTAAAACCCCTGGCGGCCAGATCCAGGCTTATACTGATTTCCTCACATCATTAGCCACTAGTGTGATCAGATTTAAGTGGTTGTGTTTAAGCTGTGACACCTGTGCTTCAAATTTGTTTAACTTTTTCTACCTGTGCTTATCATTATGCAACACAAGTGCATCACAGTGTAACATGTGTTTTAGTGAGTGAGAATGTGTTTGAAGTTGTGTCTAACAGGTGAAAAGTGCTTATGGTTTGGCCAAAAGAGTGACTGATTCAATACATTGGTTCAGGCCGATAAGAATTTTGTTCAGACAATAGGGTTTAGTGTTTTAGCAATTGAGAAATACTGTAATGTTGGATCAGTTCTGTGTTTTTAACCTTAGACTGTATATGAAGCAGCATTAGTTTTTACCCGGGTCACATTAAACTGTGACTGTCATCAGAGGATCACTCAGTTTGTTTTATTTACTCAAAGTTTCTGTAACGACCTCATTAAATAATCCACTCCTCACTGTAATGCAAACATCTTTACACGCATCATAACACACACACACACACACACACACACACACACACACACACACACACACACACACACACACTCACACATGCTGAGAGCAGTTCCAGCAGAGTGACTCAACCTGCTGTCAGTCAGGACGAGACGTGGGCAGGGCTGCAGGGGAGAACATGAGAATAGTAAACTATGAAGGAGGAAGAACGAGGGAGAATGCTTCAGAGTTTCACACTGCTGCAGGAGGTACGACACACACAGAGGGAGAGAGAGAGAGAGAGAGAGAGAGAGGACGAGTATCACAGGGCTCCAGGTGGAACTACACAGGGAGAGACGTGGACAGACAGAGAAAGAGAGAGAGAAAGGAATAGAGAGAGAAAGAGAGGGAGAGACAGACAGAGAGAGTATGGCCGGGGATGCTCTCGTCCTCTGTCTGCACGCCTCTCTCCTCCTTCTCGTCCTGGAGATTGGATGTGTTTCTGCAGACGGCATCGAGGTGGAGAGAGCGACAGCTTCGGGAGATTTCATCATCGGAGGGATCTTTCCTCTTCATGAAGATGTTGATAAGGAGAACATCTCCTTTGAGCCTCACCTGAAGCCCTGTATCAGGTGAGATCATCTACCTGCACACTGAATGATAGCTGCTCTGTGTGAAGAGTCATCAGACTCTGGAGGAGAGGAGGTTCAGGTTAAGATCAGGACAAACTAACAAGATGTAAGGATTTAAAAGTCACATAAAAATTTCATATGGATGTGCTCATGAGTGTTTCTAGAAGAAGAGGTTAACCATGCAGAGAAAACTACAATAACAATCCAGGGACAGTAACCACGGTGATCTCAGATCTAATATTGACATGTGTGTTTCTGTTCTCGCTGCCATAATAACCTGTTGTTAAATAAAGACACTCCCCAAAACAGAGCAGGGCTAAACACTCTGGATTAAGACCGCTGTTTCTATTCAGCATGAAGGCTCATCTCTATTTACACATTCACTAAAGGGCCATCACAGAGGACTTCAGAGTCCTGGTCTCTGTTAGTCCACAGTCCTCTCCTCTTGAGGACTCTTCACTAATCTGCATCATGATGTTATTTAAGTGTGTGAAGGCTCTGTGGAGCTGACTGTTTAAAGTGAAACTGAGACTCCTCTGGGGGATGTGATGAACTGAGCAATGACAGAACCATGTTTGACCAACATTTATTTGACCTGTATTTGATTTTACACTTCGACCCATGTCCCATCTGTTAATATGGAGGAGGCGGGACTATTGTGCTGCCCATGATTGTCTGCAGTCATTGGTTGGTACCAACAGTAGGGGGCAGTAATGTCCTCGGGGTTTTAAATACACTACTGATTAAATGATGCAGATTTGGTTTAAAGGCCTCAATCACAAGCCTGGTTCATGAAACCACGACGCCATGACGCCACAACGCCACGACGCCACGACACCACGACGCCACGACGCCACAACGCCATGACTTCATTATGCCATGACGCCACCACGACAACGAGATGCCATGACGCCACAGCACCACAAGGCCACAACGCCACAACGCCATGACTCCATGACTCCATGACGCCATGACACCACCATGCCACCAGAACACCACAACACCCCAACACCACAACACCATGACACCGAGATGCCACAACACCATGAAACCACAACACGACGACACCACAAAGCCATGACTCCATGATGCCATGACACCACCACGCCACCAGGCCATGACACCGTGACGCCATGACACCATAACGCCATGACGACATGATTTAAGTTCAGATTCAGGCTGCATCAGGGAATTACCAGATCTCATTTCTCAACATGGCCAACCCGCCTGCAGGAACGCCTTCGTGCTCCATTGACCTCGATAGGCTACCTGAGTTTAGTGTGACAGCAGGTAAACTGTGAAGAGGATGGAGGGATGGATGGATAGCTTTGAGAGAAAACTCTTTGAAGACTTGTTTTTGATGTTCAGGAAGTCCTGTACTGAAGCATTTCCTCTCCTCTCTCCTCTCCTCTCCATTCTCCTCCTCTCGCCTCCTCTCCTCTCTCCTCCTCTCCCCTCTTTCACAGGTTTGAGGGGAGGCGTCTGGTGAAGATTCTGGGAATGATCAACGCCATAGAGACAGTGAATCGCTCGCCCCTGCTGTCGGATCTAAACGTGACTCTGGGCTATCACATTCTGGACTCGTGCTCAGACGTGGGCACGGCTCTGAGAGCCACAGCAGAGTTCATGCAGCAGAGCGACTGCTCCACCTCCACCTGCGCTCAGCCCGTCATGGCTGTGATCGGAGCGTCTCATTCTGAGACATCCATCGCCATGGCCCGGCAGCTGACCCTGAAGATGATTCCTCAGGTGAGCATGAACAGCTGAACAGCAGGAGCATACTTTAATGTCAGTAAGGGAGCAGGCAGGGTTCAGCTTCAGAGCCATTATTCTTGGACCAGGAAGTAGCAGGAAGGGTTGAATTATGGGATGATGACAGCAGAGGCGTTCATGTGATCTATTTCTGCTGAAGTATTCCTGGAATGATGACAGAGATTAAATAAATAGGACAGCGTGAAGGCGAGGCCGCGAGCACAAACAACAGCATCCTCCCTGAGAGCGTGCACAGTGAGCGCGCAGAAATCTGAGTCAGGACTTTATTATGAGCAGGAGAGAGATCATCACACAGAGACCACATCACAGACTATCTGTGGTCATGGTCTCTGGAGGATGAACCATCCAGGTAGTGTGACCTCATAAAGAAAAATGGATTAACACTTTCTCACACCTGAGATCAGACAGGTACAACCTCCTTCAACAAGAACATGAAGCTAACAGATCAGACGCATCAGTCCATACAGAGAGACGAGGAGGAGAAGCAGTGAGCGCGTCAGGAGCGACCCCCCTGCATGCTGAGAACTAAACATTCACCATCAGCTGTTTCTTTTACATGTTAGCTCAGTTTAACATGGTGAAACTTTCAGACCAGTGTTCATATAGGACGAATCATGAAGCCTGTCACTCCTCATTAACTAAGATGAAGTGACATGACTTTGTTCACATTGATGACATCATCAGTTCCACCTGAGGAGATCATCCCTCTCTGTCCTCATGATCTTCTTCGTAGTAAACATGGTGACTCTCTCTCCTCCACAGATCAGTTATTCATCCACCGCTGTCATCCTGAGTGATAAGGCCCGCTTCCCGGCCTTCATGAGGACCATCCCCAATGACGAGCATCAGACCGCCGCCATGACAAGCCTGCTCAGCAGCTTTGGCTGGAGCTGGGTGGGAATCGTGACCACGGACGGAAACTACGGCCAGTCGGCTCTGGACCACTTCGTTTCTCAGGCGTCTCTGAAGGGGATCTGTGTGGCCTTCAAATCCGTCTTACCTCAGTCTGTCACCAGTCCAGACAACTCCCTTGCAATCAGGGACACCGTTGAAACCATCATCAAGAACCCCAAGGTGCAGGTGATTGTGTCCTTCGTCAAGCCCACGCACATGATGGACCTCTTCCTGGAGCTGCGGGACCAGACGCTGAGAGCCGGACAGAGCATGGAGTCCATGAAGAGAGTGTGGGTGGCCAGTGACAGCTGGTCCACCTCCGGATCTCTGAAAGGGAACCTGACTCTGGACGACATCGGACCTGTTGTGGGCTTCACCTTTAAAAGTGGAGACCTGTCCTCATTCAACGAGTACCTGAGCCAGCTGGAGGCAGCCGGACCTGAGTCTACGAGGAACAACTCCTTCATTCATGAGTTCTACGTTCACCTGAACTCCAGCAGACACTCAGGAGACCCTGAGCTAGTCTCCAGAGCTGTGTCTAAACTCAGAGAGCATGCCTACGCCGACGCCATCTTCAACGTGGAGATGGCTGTGAGTGCCATCGCTCAGGCCGTGGCCTCCATCTGCAGGGAAAGAGACTGCAAGACCCCGAGAGCCGTGCAGCCCTGGGAGGTACCCCCTTTACTCTGTTTGTGTGTGTGTGTGTGAGTGTGTGTGTGTTTCCTGTCATGGATCAACATTTCCTGTCAAACCTGCTCGTATGACATAGTAAACACAGATCAGTTCTTGATAGGTCAGCCAGAGTACGAGACGATACCAAACATCACAAAATAATAACAATAGAAAATGATACGACACGACATCATACAATACAACTCATTAGGATACGATAAGAAAGGATTCAATGTGATCTGATTTGATATATTTGTTTGTCTGACTGTAACTCTGTGCAGGTGCTGAGAGCTCTGCGGATGGAGGAGTTTAAACTTCGAGGACAAAGCTACAAGTTTGACGGCAGAGGAGACATGAACTTGGGATACGATGTGTGCATGTGGAGGTCTCAGAGAGGACACGATGTGGTGGCCGAGTATCATCCTCACAACAACAGCTTCACCGTCACCAACAGCATCACCACCCAAGATCTGCACCTCCTCAGGGTAGGCGTGTGTGTGTGTGTGTGTGTGTGTGTGTGTGTGTGTGTGTGTGTGTGTGTGTGTGTGTGTGTGTGTGTGTGTGTGTGTGTGTGTGTGTAAACACATGCCAGCAGGGCTGTGTGTTTTTACTGCAAACACTGCTGTAGAGCTGCTGGAGAAACAAACAGGCTTCGATTTAACCCTTATAACCATTTCCTGTCTTCATCTTCACTCACGGTCTTTATCTTCACTTCCTGTCTTTATCTTACCTTTCTGTCTTCATCTTTACTTCCTGACTTCATCTTTACTTCCTGTCTTTATCTTCACTTCCTGTCTTCATATTCACTTCCTGTTCCTATCTTCACTTCCTGTCTTCATCTTCACTTCCTGTTCCTATCTTCACTTCCTGTCTTCATCTTCACTTCCTGTCTTTATCTTTGATTCCTATCTTTATCTTCACTTCTTGTCTTCATCTCTCTACCTATGTCTCTCAGCTCGTCGTCTCTCGATGCTCAAACAGCTGCGTCCCCGGAGAGTTCAAGAAGACAGCTGAAGGTCAACACACCTGCTGCTACGAATGCATCAACTGTACCGAGAACTACTACTCCAACAACACAGGTAACACACACACACACACACACACACACACACACACACACACACACACACACACACACACACCACAAACACCTACACAAACCTCTGATACTGATCTTGATCCTGTGCCCTTGCTCCTTGCAGATATGGACCAGTGTCTGAGCTGTGACGTGGACACTGAGTGGTCTCCTCAGGGCAGCTCCGGCTGTAACCTCAAAGTCCTGCTCTTCTTCTCATGGCAGGACGGCTTTGCCATCGTCCTCCTGGCGTTCTCAGTGCTTGGTATCATCCTGGCTCTGCTGGTCTCGGCACTGTTCCTGCATCAGCGGGACACACCTGTGGTGAAGGCCGCGGGGGGGCCGCTGAGCCAGGCCATCCTGTTCTCTCTGGTGGTCAGTTACGTCAGCGCCATGCTGTTCGTGGGCCGGCCCAACAGGCTCCAGTGCAAGGCTCGACAGGTGCTGTTCGGCATCAGCTTCACTCTGTGCGTGTCCTGCATCCTGGTGAAGACCCTGCAGATCCTGCTGGCCTTCCAGTTCAACCCCGGGCTGCAGCGCGCCCTGAGGAGGCTCTACCAGCCCTACGTGGTCGTCAGCATCTGTGTGGCATTACAGGCGGCCACCTGCATCTGCTGGCTGGTTCTGAAAAGTCCATTTAGCACCACCATCAAACTTCCCACCGAGCTGCTGGAAGACTGTGATGAGGGCTCGAACCTGGCCTTTGGGGTGATGCTGGGCTACATCGCCGTCTTGGCTTTTGTGTGTTTCATCTGCGCCTTCAAAGGACGTAAGCTGCCGCAGCACTACAACGAAGCAAAGTTCATCACCTTCAGCATGCTCCTCTACCTCATCTCCTGGATGCTCTTTGTTCCCGTCTACGTCACCACCACAGGAGTCTACCTGCCCGCCGTGGAGATGGTGGTCATCCTCATCTCCAACTATGGCATCCTAAGCTGTCACTTCTTCCCAAAGTGCTACGTCATACTTTTCAAAAAAGAGCAGAACACCAAGAGCGCGTTTAGGAAGAACCTGTACGAGTTCTCCAGCAGAAGCAGAGACACGGACTCAGGGGTCTACATGTCAGAGAAACAGTCGAGTAATTTCGTCTCCATCATCAGCGTCTCATCTCTCTACTCGCCCTCAGCTCTGAACCCTGCTGAGGAGAGAGACTGCAGAGAGGAGACCTGCTGCTCTGGTTTACACAGACGATCAACCAGCAGGCACTGCCTCAGACGGAGCACCAGCATCTAACCCGACCTGTTCTACTGATCCTTAATGTGCAATTTATTTTTATAATAAATATTATATTTGATAGCATCTGAGTGTCTTTGTGCTTTCTCTCAGAGGTTTGAGCTGTTCACGTTTATATCTATAAAACAGAGAGAGAGCAGGCTGCAGCGTCTGAACCATGAGACGCTCAGACTCTTCAGGTACTCACTGAGAGTCTGAATGATGGACCTGGTCTCATCAGAGCTCCTTAAAGCTCAGCAGCCTGTTGCACCAGCTGTGTGTGTGTTGAAACGTAGCCTAGTTTGAACATAATTTCTCATTTAGGACACTCTACCTAGCGTTTGGGCGTTGCACCAGCTGAGATGGTTCCAACGAAAGCCTAGGTTTCAACTTAATTCTTACACTTAGCTCCTAGTAGGTGTAAAGTCCTCCGCAGTGTACCGGTTGACATGCTGCGTCGTTTGAAAGGTGGGATGAATTGGAGGATGAGGAGATACAGAGGGTTCTCCCAGCTAGATTACTTTATCTGTAAGAGATTACATCCTTTGGAAAAAATATGATGACCAAGATTTGCTCTCCTAAGTATTAACATATGTTGTAGTTGATCATTTCACTGTTACTATAGTTATCACCTTACTATGACACTTTATCAAGACTTAGGTACCTTTTGTTGTTTTTCTGCAACAGTAGCGGCAGTTGGTGGAAGTTTGTTTCAGCTGTCGGTCAGTTCAGAGACGATTATGCACGAAAGATAACAATGTTACAACCCCTGCATCAAATTGGTGCTTTCCTCTGATTGGCTGCTGGAAGTGCAAACGTCATATCTGCCACAATGTTTTGGTTAGTTTGGACGTTACGGTCTACTAGTTAAGATGAACCTTACGTCTCTGTGGTGAAACCAAACAATGACACAACTTAAGTTACAAACTAACTAGTTTCATTGTATGGTTAAGGGTGGACTTTACACCCTAACTTAGGACACAACTTATGCACAGCTGGTGCAACATGATGCAGGTGTGTAAAGTGTTATGAGGTGCTTACAGTGTGTCACCCTCTCTCTCCGTCATGCTCTGCTCTCACAGCGGCGCAGCTGAAACACTGAGGTGCAGAGATTAGACGATGAAGGCGAGGTGACTCAGAGACTTCAAACAGCCCCTGAAGCTGAGCTTCATTTCATCCTCATTGTTTTGAAGGATTAATCAACACACACTCTCACGCACAGGGCCTGAACATCAGCTTCCTGTGGCCTGACAGGTTTACTGTCAGTGTGACAGCCTGGTTATGAAAGTATCTCCTTTGTCCCTCTCTCAGTAGTCAGGTCACTGTGAATCACAAGATTACACCTCAGCTAATGTGTCCTCTGAGTAAACAGCTTATGTAACGTCAGATAAACAGCTGCAGGTCTGATGAGCTCCATCAGACTGACTACAGACTAACCAGAAGACAATAAAGCACTCAGGACTTTAACCTGAGAGGGTTTCAGAGTAAGAGCATCTTTCTCTGGTGAAGTCTCCGCAGCGTGTCGTCTCATGAGGGTCGACCTTCAGTAGACCCTTCATGTCTCACTCTGAGCAGACCTCAGTGTTGGCTCAGGGATTAGTTCCTGCAGACTGATAAGTGTTTGCTGACCCCACCCGGGCGCCCTCCGTCCTGCGATGGTTCTTGCGTGGGTGTAGATTTAGAACAACATACCTGCCGTATTTAGAAACTATTCTCTGCCATGCTGAGGGGATTTGAAAAGCATTTTCCATCCAGCACCTGTCATGTGTGATGACAGTGAGTCAAGACGGTTGTGAAACTTTGTTTTCACTGCTCTCTGTGATGATGCCAAACTCTGACAGGAAGAACGAGGAAGAAATAAAGAGGCCTGAGAAGGTCCAGACATTTACAATCCACGCTGCATACCATGAATACCTGCAGGAGGCTGCTCAGCACCGCTCACCAATAAACATCATTCATCATTCTTTTTGTCTGAGGTCTCTCAGCCTGCACACAAAGACAGGACGAGCAGCTTTAAGTGAGCCTCCATCAGCTGGTCCTCAGCATTCAGGTCCATAGAATGAACTGGAGGTAGGGCTGAAGAGGTCAGGAAGGCCGGTTCACTTAGGGATAAAAACACAAACATGTGACCCAGCAGGTCCTGATGTGTTATATCAGTCAGAGATAAAGAACCTAACAGCTACAGAGACAGGGTCCATCACACACTTGAATCAAACCTGAGACTTCAGAGATAAAAGATGAACATTTATCACAGCTCGACATTCACAGACTTCACTGCTGCTGTGCATGTGAAACGCTGTTTTGTGACGTACACAAGCATGTAAAAATAATACTGCTTACAGTTTCATATACAGTGCTCAGCACAGAAGGTTCCACATGTAAGAGAACTGTCACAAGACCTGAGAAAGAAAATCATTTCTTTACACAAGAAAGGTGAAAGGGACAAGAAGATGAGCAAAGCTTTACTCATCAGTCAGAATACTTTAGCAAAAGTGATCCAGAAATTTAAAAAGGATTGAATTGCAACAATCTCTCAGAGACGTCAAGGCTGTTAGGAAGTTAACACCCCGACAGGAGCGTCTTCTGATGAGAAGGGTTGAAGAAAACCGCCATGCAAGTTCACTGCAGTAAGCTAAAGGTGTAGCAAGTCAAACTGGAGTGACCGTTTCCCGTGCCACAATACGGCGTACGCTGCAGAGGAATGGCCTGCATGGGTGTCGCCGACGAAGGAAGCCTCTCCTAAGGCCTGTGCACAAAAAAGCCTGCCTAGCATTTGCCAGGACACATGCTGAGAAAGGTGAAGATGACTGGAACACTGTACTATGGAGTGATGAGACCAAAATTAATGTTTTTGGAACTGATGGCTTCAAAACTGTACAGCGCCGTAAAGGTGAGGAGTATAAGGAGAAATGCATAGTGCCTACAGTAAAACATGGTGGTGGCAGTGTCCTCATGTGGGGCTGCTGGGGTTGGAGAGCTTGAAATCATGAATTCATAAATGTACTGTTCAATACTGAAAGAGAAGACGCTGCCATCACTCCGTGTCCTTAGTCGTGCACCACCAACATGACAATGATCCCAAGCACACATCTAAGGCCACAGATGAATGTCTGAAGAAGAACAGGGTGAAAGTGGTTCAGTGGACAAGTATGTCTCCTGATCTGAACCCAATTGAACACTCGTGGGGAATTCTGAAGAGACAAGTTGAGCCTCATTCTCCATCAGGCATCAAGGCACTAAAAGAGGTCATCCTCCAAGAATGGAAAAAGATTGATGATGCAATATGTCAGCAACTTGTCCATTCTATGCCGAGAAGACTTGGTGCTGTCCTTAAAAATCATGGAGGTCATCCAAAATACTAGGTGTAGCAGTTTTCGTTGTGGGGTGTATTCATTTTTGCTATAATTATTTTGAGTAAAACCGAATATTTTGTAATTCAAGTTATAGTAATAACTTTACTTTCATGAGATGAGTTAAACAAATGTTCTATGAAACTCAGTGTTGTTGAAATATTTGAAATTGCTCTTTTGTTAATTTAGAAATTGATTAAAATCTTTCTTTTCAAAGGGGGTGTACTCTTTTATGCTGAGCACTGTAACTCTATGAAGACAGTGTGTTTTAGTATTCAAACTTCTCAAGAAAAAACCTTTAAAAACTTTAATGACCTTACATCTCTAAAATCAGTTTAAAGACTTTAAAGACTCGGTCAGACTCGTTAAGGATCCTCCTGTAAACGGATTCCTCCTGTAAACGGATTCCTCATGATGGTCTCTGTAACGCGTCCGGGCATGAGTCCGGTTTTAAAATAGGTTACACACCTCAAAGAGCTCCCTGAACCTGGACCTGGACCTGAGCCTAGACCATAGACTGTATAAAATATGGGCGTAGTATCCGTGATGTCACCCATCTGTTTCTGAAGCGCTGTTTTGAGGCCAATCATCGACGGGAGCCATATTGCTGCTGTCGAGCGAATGTGACGTAAAGAGGCGGGCTTTGAGCCTCCTAGCCAACAGCTAGTGTTCCCGCAGTCAGCTGTGCCTCTCATTGGAAGACTCTTAATCTCAATATCTTCGAAATTGACGCGTTTCAAAAAATTCACTTCCCTTACAGTATGTGCCGATCGAGAAATGAACTATTCAGACTACACTATTCTTTCGTACCAGGCTGTAAACATGTTTATTTCTGCTGTAAAGATCGGCTTTTTTGAATTGGTGTGTAAGTGGTTTCCAGTACTTCCTGAGCCAGCCTCAAGTGGATCCTCGATGAACTGCAGTTTTTAGCACTTCATTGGACTCATATTTTTAGGCTGGAGGATGCCTTGTCATTGTCCTCACTGTATTAAAGGCTTAATAAACAGACACACACTCACACACACAGACACACACACACACACACACACACACACACACACACACACACACACAGGGCCTGAAATCTCAGCTGCTGATCTGGAGTCCTGTACCTATCAGGTTTGCTGTCAGCACGTCGACCTTTCAGAAACAAAGACTTTCTCTGTTTCTTGGTAACAATAAATTAAAGGACTTTAGTTTAGAGTTTCAGGATGGGTTTTCAATGCCAAATTTTATTTTCAATACCAAACATTAAAGTAATCATTTTGGCTTCATAAGGACTTTGTATAAAATCGGATGATTAATTGATTCAGTGACAACACCTGACCTCTGCCTTTTTATGAGCGCACGCAACAATTATCTTTTACGATCAGCAACTGACAAAGATAACTTAACTAGCTTCCATAAAGAAGGTTAGCAGTGCCTGTGGCTGGATAAAGATAACTATAATTAGCAAAATTTCACTGGAGCTGGCTACCTGTAGCTGAGGCTAATTACTGCTAGCTAAAGCTTAATAATTTAACTTTTAACTCAAGCTAACTCATCACAACCAAAAAACTTGCTGTTGCTAAAGCTAGCTAACATGAACTATAACATGCTACTGTTCTACAGCTAGCTAACATAAACTATAACACATTACTGATCTACAGAAAGCAAACATAAACTATAAAACGCTACTGTTCTGTGGCTAGCTAACATAAACTATAACATGCTACTGTTCTACAGCTAGCTAGCATAAGATCTAAGATCTATCTACGATAAGGTGGACGAGCTAACCCAGCACCAGAGAGAATACTGGCAGAGTAGCATCATGCTAACAGAGCTAACACCGGACACGAATGCCACATTGGAAGGATTTCACCTGCTGTGGGCGGACAGGACACAGGAGAGCAAGACTGAACAAACGGGTGAAGAAGGCTAGCTCAGTTCTGGAACCCATGGAGGTGGTGGCTGACAGGAGAATTATGGCCAAGCTGTCGTCTTTGATGGAAAAATATTCATCCCCCGTACAGTGTGTACCGATCTAGAAATGAGCTATTCAGACTACACTCGTCTTTCGTACCAGGCTGAAAACATGTTTATTTCTGCTGTAAAGATCAGCTTTTTTGAATTTGAGTGTAGTCTATGTGGTTTCCAGTACTTCTGGAGCCAGCCTCAAGTGGATCTTCGATGAACTGCAGTTTTTAGCACTTCCGCATTGGACTCACAATTTTAGACCGGAGGTTGCCGCTTTGGTAGCTAGCAGTAGCAAGAAGCTGTCAGTGGAAGTTATGGACCAACTGGACACCTTCTCTGATTGTTTTCATGTGTGTCAGCTGACGAGGTGTCTCACAGTGAGGGCCTCACTCTAAGCTCGGGTTGAGGTTCCCTGACTCACTGCCCGGTCTGTCTCAGAGGTCTGAGTTAATGAGGTACAGTTTCCAGACTTCAACATGAAGCCTGTGGAGAAGAAAAACTCAAGACATCTAAGTCTCTGGACAGTTACAGTTTGTGTTCATGAAGACACTGAAACCAGGACTTATAGAAGGTTTGCGTGTTATGGACAGACATGTTGATTTATTAATTGTTATTTCAAGGAGTGAATTCAGAAAAAAAAAAGTTTGACGACTTTCTCTCAAAAATCTGACTTTTATTCTGAATTTAAACTTTTCTGATTTTTGAATTTGTTGTTCGTGGTCCCGTCCTCTTTTATACTTTGGACCCTCTGGTGGATTTTATAGATCCATGTTTCCTTTTAGGTAAAGTTTCAGAATGTTTTAGTGTTTGGAGGACACTATCTGAGCCTGTCACATCACCTTCACTGATTTCAGACAATCAAACCCAGGACTCTGAAAAAGGCTCAGTCCATCTGAACGGATCCAAACCTGCTGTCCAGAGGTCAGGTAGTTTCCATGAGGCTGCAGAGTCCTGCAGGACCGACAGGCTGCAGAGTCCTGCAGCCCTTTAACAGCTCAGTCTGTATTTATCTATACTAGTTGTATTGTCATAGCTTCTTAATTAATTTAGCGCTCATTATTCTTTATTATCGGTGTAATGAGTGTGTGGTTCTGCTGGCTGTAAAACAAATCCCCCCTCAGGGTCAATAAAGAGATCAAGGATCCAGGATTTCCCCTGCTGCCACATTCCTGAACGCAGACTGTCATGAAAAGAGAACACATTCATCTTTAAGAGAATCAGACAGCATGCAGTCTGACGACTTATTATGGTCTGTCTGTCGGTGGGAGGGTAAACAGCTTCAGGTGTTTTCTCCCGTCATCGAGTTTCATCCTCACAGAAAATCCCCAACCCTGAACCGGTCCATCAAGTTCAACAGCCAATAAAATAGAATCAGGAAGGAAGAGTGACGAATATCACAGCTTCTCTGGAATCTGCCTCAGGATCTACATCCATGTTTCACACACACATGCATGCATGCGCGCACACGCACGCGCACACACACACAAACACACATATTCACACAAAGTCTGCAGGCAGAGACCTGGTCTGGCTTAAAGTCTGCAGGCCTAGACTTGGTCAAGATTTGACCCGGCTGTGAGAATTGTAAAGTCTTGTAATCAGATACAGAGTCATCTCAGTGAAACTGAAGGTGTTACACATCCCTCTGACAGGTGTAGAGACCACATCAAAACAATTAGAGACTCAGGTGTTTGGACTATTTAAAGATACTGTCAGGCAGGTGAGGGGCCAAGGTAACAACCAAACAAAATTTTAAAGAGCTCTGACCAGTTAGGATCAAATAAAAGTCTAAATCAATCTGAACTTCAGTTTCATTTTGTTATAAAAACATGAAAGAAAAACTTCCAGGCTGATCTAACCCCAGGGCTGGAGGTCTGGGGGGTCTGCAGCTTCAGTGGATGTTGAAGCAAATCTTTGCGAGGGGTTTGAGAGGCTAAAGGACAGGACTTCCTGTTGGTCTCAATAAGTTCTGAAAAACAGCTGACTTGGACTGGAGACATCATCAGGCAGAGGGAGGAACACTTTGAGGAACTCCTGAAGCCAACTGACACAAGAAGGAGGAGGCCGAGTCTGAAGACCCAGGACAAGACTGGTCCAGACCCTGGTGTGTTTGAGCAGGATCTAAGTCCTCTCTGTAGTCTCTCTTTATAAACATGCTTCAGTTTGATTCTGTTTCGCTGTAAGAGAACGACTCGAAGGTGTAAATAAGTTTGTTTATTTGTAAACATAAAGACACATTTATTTAAAGCTCCATGTTTGTCCTCCTAACTTTATTAAGTGTTTAAATACATGAACTCATGAAACATTAACTTTCATAACTGCGGAGTGAAGGATGATTATTGCTTCATCTGTCTCCTTCAATAGCTGCTGTGTCATTGTTTAGAGAAATGCTGACTCACGTCATGAATTGTTCTTATAACCCGACCCGTGATAAGGTGTGTTTAAGGTTTGAGCTTAAATATTAAGCTCATATTTAATATTTCATTCAGCAGAATCTCTGATAAACACTCAGGTTTATCTCTGTGCAGAAATAATAATAATAAACATTACCTTTAAACTTCAGCATAAGAATATGAAATCAACAGAATATTAGCAAACAGTGAGAAGTGTCTCTGAGCACAGAACAGAAGTTTACATAACCTCAGAGCACCACGTCACAGCTGAGAGCTCTACAAACAGAGATTACTAGAGGATCTGAAGTTGCTCCACGGAGGATTAATTCAGCTGAGTAAACTCTTGAGTGAAGAAACACACTTACATCAGAAGATAAGAGACGACCACCTGCGCCAGATCTAACATCTTTACATCGTGTTTCTGAGAATTCATTTTATAAATGATTATTGATTAAACATGACTTCTGACCTTCTCTAAAAGTAAAGCCAGGAGTCAGACACCGGCAGTCTGTGGACCGTCCAGCAGGGGGCGACTCCTCTGATTATATGTCAGTGTATGGTAAATGTTCCTCCTCCTCCTCAGCTGATTTATTCCGTCAGTAAACACTGAGTTTATGGTCTCAATCTCTGGTTTCTTCTTCAACACAGCATGATGTTCATTTAGTGAATGATGGTCAGAGTCACAGAGAGCAGGAAGAGGGGGAGGAGTCAGAGAGGGCAGAGTCAGACAGGGGACACCTAGGACTGACCGGTGAGACCATGAAGTGATTTACTGAAGTTACTGTGAGTGTCTTTTTTTCTGTTCCGTGCGCCTCTGTTTCGCAACCATATGATTGTGACTGATTCAAAACCGGTCCTCAGCACATCGTTTGTGTTTTGCACTACAACTCTTGTCTCACTCGGAGGTACGAAAACACCAAAACATTATCATAGTGAAAGTTAAAAACACAAGCAAACATGAAATGTACGCGCAGGAGGCGGGCAGAACGGCAGGACGGGATTTGATTGGTCTCATAATTTGGATCCTAATGGCAGGGATTGGTTGGTGTTTTCCCAGGTTTACTCCAGTTGTAGATAGCGGCTTTTTTTCTCGCTTTTTTTAAGAACCCAATATATATTGATTGCCATCGGGACATAAAGATCATTTTAACCAGTTTATCAAAAAGTGTACCTAAAGCTGACTACCAAACCCAGCTTTCAGTGCTAACACTTCATTTTATAATCCCTTCTCCGAGGCTGAATCCTCCTGAACACTCTGAACAACTTTCCCTTCCTCTGTGTTCGGCTCTTTAACTCTGACATGGACTCAGTCTCATGTATCATCAGACAGACAGACGCGTGCTGAGTTTGTCTCCAACAGATCAGTTTATTAGTCGTCGTTGTTGTTGTTGTTGTTACAGTAGAAGTGTGTGTCTGCACACAGACACTCTCTGCACACGGCTGCTGCATGTCCCCACGTTTCTACTGAGAGCCACGAAAACACGGCAAAGTAACCCAAACAGGAGAAATCAGAAACACTACAAAAATCATAATCATACAAACCTGAAGATTAGAAAACTATACACCATCACTGTGTTTCAGGTTAACACACATCTGTGATTTCATGTTCGGCTCCTCGTCCGGCTGGACTCCAGGGTTCAAAGGTCGTCTGAGGCCTGACGACATACCGAGAACATGAACACATCAAATGAAGAGCGGAGAGGAATCCTAACACTGCATTTCAGCTCAGCCTTTTTGCACCTCCTCACATGTATATATGATATACAAACCCTCCACGGCCGACGCAGACCTCTGCAGGAAATAAGTTAACAAGTGTTACGTCGCTAGATCAACCTAGAAACAGAAAATCTCATTAAGCAGCAACGCACTGCATCATGGGAGGAGAGCGCCACCCCGAGTCTCTGAACCAAAGAAAGAAAGCAGCAAGAATACCATGGAGATCCAATGAGCACTCAGGGAGCCTTCAGGCAGTGCTGAGGGCAGAGCAGCTTCACACGCCGCACATGCCGCAGACGCTGAGAGGACTAATAACTTAAAGAGTCCTGGCGCTCAGAGTCTGAGACACGGACCGGAGAGGAGAGAGAGACAGAGCAGACTCCGCCCTCCCTCCCCTTCCCAGGACCGAGATCAGCCTCAGTCAGTCAGTAGATGAGGGGCGTTCTGTCTGAAGTGGCAGAGGTAGTTTCACATTGAAGACGGGATTTGGATGCTGATTCAAAGAGTCTGGTGGTTTGATGAGGACGGGACAGGAGCCAGGAGTCTTTCTGTGCCGGGAAGAGAACCTGTTCCTCTCATGGTGAGGAGACGCTGCGTCCTTGTCTGATACACGCTCTCACTGCTCTCCTCCGAACACACACACACACACACACATCTCCCTCCGTCAGCCTCTGCAGAGGAGAAGTGACGTCTGAGAGGGAGGGGCTGAACCAGCAGAGGCGGGTCTGGGTCCAGGCAGAGTCCACAGGCCCGTTGGCCAAGGATTACAAACTAAGAAGAAGGAGAAGACGGGCAGCAGAAGGGAGGTGGGGTTAGAGCTGGAAGCCCTCCATGGGTCCTTCCTGCTGCTGGAAGACAAACTGACCCTGGTTCTGGTCCACCTGAGGGGCCAGGCTAGCGTCCTCCTCGTCCACACCGAAGTAGTGCTCAATCAGGTCGAAGGCCTTCTGGTAGATCTCCTGGTTCTCGTGGCTCTGCAGGAACTCAATCTTATCCAGACCTGAAGGGGTTAACACACAGCTCATTAACATCAAGACCTCCATCATGATGAACATGAATCAACACATATAGGGGGAGGAGCTTCTGCCTCAACACGGTCTGGATATGTTAAAGGGTCTCAGAGAGCTTGCTCTGCTTTGACATCGTTCCTGTCTTACCGTAAGCCTCCTCGATGAGAGCACAGTACGGGTTGATGCCGGTCCCGTTCTGCTTGGCCTCCTGTTCTCCCAGCCTCAGGATGTTCTCCAGCCCGTTCAGAGACACAAGCACGATCTTTGAGTCCATAACAGTCAGCAGGTCACACATGGGTTTGATGGCGTTCAGAGACACCAGGTACCTGTCACACATGAAAGGGTTAATTCAACTCATGGCTTCTTAACACATAATAACCTGAAGACAAGGTTCAGAGTTTCTGAGAGAGACGCAGACTCTCTCCTGAGATCATGTGTTTGAAGAGTGACTCCAGGGTCCCCTGTGATCCTGGTTCATCAGTCTGAGAGACTCTTACCTAATCTGTACTGGAGTTCCTCCTGATGTGGCGTTCGTGATCGCCCATGCCGCCTCCTTCCTCGTACGAAACTCAGCCTTCTGAAGGATCTCGATCAGGACAGGGAAGATGTTTGCATCGATCACATTCTGCAGAGAGGAGAGAGGAGTGAAGAACACAGCACAGACCTCACCGCTGACCTCACGGCAGACCTCACCAGACTTCACCGCAGACCTCACCATGGACCTCAATGCGGGCCTCACTGCAGACCTCACTGCAGATCTCAATGCAGACCTCACTGCAGACCTCAATACAGACCTCAATACATACCTCACTGCAGACCTCAATGCAGACTTCACTGCAGACCTCAATGCGGACCTCACTGCAGACCTCACTACAGACCTAATTGCTGACCTCACTACAGACCTCACTGAAGACCTCACTACAGACCTCACTGAAGACCTCACTACAGACCTCACTACAGACCTCACTGAAGACCTCACTGAAGACCTCACTGCAGACCTCCCTGCAGACCTCCCTGCAGACCTCACTACAGACCTCACTACAGACCCCAATGCAAACTTCACCAAAGGCCTCACCACAGACCTCAGCAGGGTGCTCCTGCACAGAGATCTTTTTGTGGTCTAAGGAGGGTTACATTAAACAGTGGAACACAAAGATCAGTTTCAGGAACTGCACCTCTGAGGGTTACAGCAGCCATATATCGAGACTAATTGTTCAGAAGTATGCGGATAAAAGCTTCATGTGATACCTGACCTGGATGTCACAGAGCAGGTGTGCCGGCAGGTCAGGCGGTCTTACCTGGATCTGAGCTCTGTTTCCTGCTGTGATGTTGGACACGGTCCAGCACGCCTCCTTCTTGATGGACTCCTTTGGGCTGCTGAGGAGGTGCAGTAAACACGGAAGAGCTGAGCAGTTCAAGATTACCTGTAAACAAGCACACAAAAACATTAACAACACACCTTACAGTCTGAGTGATGAAGCAGTGAAGGTGAGAGGATCAGGGTCTACCTGAGTCTGGATATCATCTCCTGTCACAATGTTTCCCACGGCTCGCAGAGCTGGAGAGACCACCTTGTAGTCACTGTGCCTACACACACACACACACACACACACAGACAGACACACACACATACATACACGCACAGTGTAATGTGTTAAAGATGGAGGTCCTTTGATCACAAGTTTGTCTCTAATGAACACAGTAACACACTTTACATGTGAGCCTGATGTTACTGAATCTACTCTCCTGGATCAGTTCTTACATGAGCAGCTCCACCAGCCTGCGGCAGACCCCTGAGTCGATCACCGTCTGGATCTTCTCGTTGGGGCCGTCGGACAGGTAGGACAGAGCCCAGCAGGCGTCAGCCAGCACGTCAGGGTCACTGCTGAACAACAGCCTTGACAGAACGCTGAGACACGGAGACACCTGGAGGCATAAAAACATGAGACAAGGAGACATGAGACATGGAGACATGAGAGAAGGAAACATGAGATGAGACAAGGAGACATTAGACATGAGACATGGAGATCAGGAGACATGAGACAAGGACACACAGACACAGGTTGATACAGAGATCAGATTTCAGCAGCCACGTGTCTGCAGTGACGTCTGACTCACCTTTGCAAAGTCTGGAGGAGGATTCTTGCCCCTGCACAGGTTGGACAGAGCCCACACTGCGTTACGAGTCGTTGTGAGCCGGTTGGATTTAGCGAGTAGCCTGAAGTGAAGAAACGAGGAAGTGTTTTATAAAAGCTTTAAATGTAGAGCTTCATCACTTCATTGGAGACGGAGACACTCACTGCTGCAGAGATGGCAGGATGCCACAGTTCAACACGTAGTCTCTGCACTCTGCGTTATCTCCTGCTATGTTCCCCAGAGCCCACACCGCCTGAAACACACACACAGAGACCACACAGTGAACACGCAAACACACACACACACATACACACACAGAAAGAGAGCACACAGTAAAGACACACACACACTCCTTCTGTATCTGCTCTATAACAAACAGTCTCCTCTGACCTGCTCCTGGACGTCCTCATAGTCAGAGTTCAGCAGCTCAATGAAGATGGGAACAGCTCCAGTCTCGATCACCACCTTAGTGTGCAGGAAGGTTCCTGAGGCGATGTTAGTCAGAGCCCAGGCTGCTTCAAACTGACACAAACAAACAAACAAACACACATTGTACAGGCGATTGAAACTTTTCTTCAGCAGGTTTGATTGATGTATATCAATAAGGATTTATGGATGATTGATGTTTAATATTTATTAACCAGTGTTTTTGTTTCAATGTTTGAAGCAGACGATGGAGAGATTCAGTTTTCTCACCTCAGTTCTTAGATATCATGTTCAATGATTTATTCTGTAAAGTTTATCTCTGTTCATGTTTCAGATATTTCAGCTGATAGCTACAGGTGTGTGTGTGTGTGTGTGTGTGTGTGTGTGTGTGTGTGTGTGTGTGTGTGTGTGTGTGTGTGAATGTGTGTGTGTGTGTGTGTGTGTGTGTGTGTGTGCTCTCCATCAGGTGTGTATGTGCTCCATCAAGTGTGTGTGTGCTCCATCAAGTGTGTGTGCGCTCCATCAGGTGTGTGTGTGTGTGCTCCATCAGGTGTGTGTGTGTGCTCCATTAGGTGTGTGTGTGGAGCTCTCACCTGCAGCGTGCAGTTCTCACTCCTCTTCAGGAACTCCACAAAACGATTGACGACCCCAGCGGTGGCAATGACCTCGTCTATGGGGGGGTTGGGCTCTGCAAAGAGGATGAACTCGTCAGCTGGTTCACAGGACGTAGCAGGTCTGCTCCAACAATCTAGATTAAACATCTACTATTTAAAACAGTGAAAGAGTTTATCTTTGTGTTCATCAGAGAGTGCTCTGACCCAGGAACAAAGATATGAACAATCTCACTAATTTAACCCCCAAACACATCCAGGTGTGTGCTTCTTCAATCTGTGCTCTGCTGGCATGCTGCTGAGATCTCTATGGGTGTGTCTCAAAGCTCTTAACTTCAGTCTCCTCTCTCCTCGCTCCTCCGCCGAACCAAAAGTAGTTACTGACCCACCATTTGAAGTTGCATCCCAAAGTTCTTAAGTCTGCTGGAGGAGCGAGGAGACTGATCGGAGGAACGATAATCGAGGAGACGTAAGAGCAGGCTTTGCGGAAGTCTTTTCTCTGACAGACAAGCCCCCTTAACAAATAGCTCTCACTGATTGGACGCTGCAGCGGCTCGGACTTCTCTGAAACTTAACATCAGTTGAGTTTAATAACAGAGAAAAGACAGACCTTAAAACAGTCACTAAGGGTGCCCTGAAACAGATCATAAACATACGTCGGTTTCTAAACAGTCTGTATTTGATGAGCTGAGATTAAAAAGTGTATCACTCCTGAGTTTTATATCTGATTGTTTATTTCAGATTCACTGTCTAACAAAATAAAGTCATAACGTGACAGACAGAATATATATAAATGATCAGTTATTCCTCCTGTTAATTTCCCCTTTGTTCTCGTTCTCTTCATGAAGAGAAGTCTGACAGTAAAGTTTGTCTGTTAGTAAAAACACTTGTTATATTTCCTGTCAGGTTAATAAAGTTTCATACGAGGCTGATCATTAATGAGCACAGGGTTTGAAAAGAGTTGCATGGTTTCTATTTTCCCTTGAATCAATAAATAATTTAATAATGAGGCATTTTACCGGTGAATCGATCCGTGATGCTTCAGGACAAAATAAACAGAGAGCATTTCCTCGCATCTCTGGTGAGGCGGGTCAAAAGACGCGAGTGATTGACACAAGTGAACGACGCGAGTGATCGACGCGAGTGAACGACGCGAGGATGGAAGTTAAGAGCTTTGAGATGCAACCTTTGTCTGAAACTTTTCTTTGAAACACTCAGAGGGACCTGGCACTCTTCCTGCCCTCTTCCTGCCCTCTTCCTGCCCTCTCCCTGTCCTCTTCCTGTCCTCTCGCTATCCTCTTCCTGTCCTCTCGCTATCCTCTACCTGTCTTCTCCCTGTCTTCTCCATGTCTTCTCCATGTCTTCTCCATGTCTTCTCCCTGTCCTCTTCCTGTCCTCTCGCTATCCTCTCCCTGTCCTCTCTCTGTCCTCTCTCTGTCCTCTCCCTGTCCCACGATCTGCTCAGCTGGAGCTGCTCTCAGTTCAGACTCTGTTATCTCAGAGGAGCTGAGCAGAGATCATCACGTCACACTCACCTTTGGAGAGGAGCTTCCTAAACTTCTGAGTAGCAATCAGCTGCTGGTCGGGGTCTTCAGAGAAGATCATCTGGATCATGTCGGGAGTTATGACTCCGTCCTGCAAACAAGATAAACCCTGATCAGAGCATAGAAAGCTTTAATATCAGAGGGTTCAGTTATCAAGCAGGAACACTTACACCTGCGACAGGTACAGTGGAGCTGACATCTGGGTCCTGGATGGGACACTCCAGCATGGACTCATCTCCTGAAGGGGCTGACACGTTCCTCCTCTTGAACAGCTGTGAACAGAAGGTCACTGTTAGAGTCTGAGCTGTGATCCCTCTGAGTGATGAAGAGATGATTTCATTTAAACATCAGGGATCATCAGAGTTCACTTATATCAGAGCTTTAATCTCCCTCGAGTCAGACGCCGTGTTCATGAGCAGCTTGAACAGCGATCGGGCTCTGTGGTTGTTGTACACCACACTCAGCTGCAGACTGGCCTCTGTTGTGATCTCTAAAACCTGGTTCTGGTTTCAGAGATCACCTTTAAATTGAGGCTGTCTCCTAAAACTCAAGCTCCAGTTTAATCTCTGCACTTTGGGTTTGTATCTGAAGGTGGAGCTGAAGGTAAAACCTGTGTAGACGGATAAATGAGCGTCCGAAGTTAGAGGATATCTGGTCTAAGCGTTGAACCAACAAACAGCCCCGTATGAAGACAGAGCGTTTACCTGTTCCTCTCTCTTCTGTTTGCGGAGCTGGATTCCTTCCTCCTCTCTCCTCCGGCGCATCTCCTGAGGATTTAATGCTTTGTTCTTGTAGCTCTTCATCCTGTAGTTATCTTTCCCGGGACTCGCCATGGTGTCTGAAAAACAAAACAACGAAGGAGAGGCAACATCAGCGTGTGTCAAATCAATCAAACAGAGAGGGCTGAAGTGAGTTACAATCTTTTTACTGCACGTTATTTTCATAGAGACAAAAACGTAGAAACCTTTTAAGGTCAAACATTCAGTCTACAGGGAGTCTGAAGAGCGAACAGATGTTAACCTGCTGTAACTTAAAGGAGAATAAATCACAGAACATTATATATAATTATATTATATTAAAATGTCTCCATCTTTGTTTCAACCGACCTCCTCACCATCCTGAGTCTGACCTGAAACACCAGCAGGAAGAACCTCAGCGCCCCCTGGTGGACTCAAACAGCAACTCCAACATGTGACATGGATTCACTTCATCTACAGATACTGAGACCTGTGTGCTGTAAACACACGACCCTGCAGACACACATTACCACAGCTCACCATGAAGGAAGGAGCTTCATTATTCTAATATCGATCCCATGATTGAGCCTCCTGATTGCTGGGAGTAAAGTCCCCTGTCGGGACGAATGTGTTTCTACAGATCTGATGTTGTTCTTATCGTTTAACTCCTCTGATCTCGAGATCACTGTCTACTTGATGTTTGGATTACCTGTGCCGAGCAGCTGACGGGACCTTGAACACATCACGGGGTAACCTTAGGTCCCCTCGCTCTGTTAGCAGACTTGTTTTAATCCTGCGGATTAAACTCTGGATTATGAATAACTGAGGGGCTTGGGATTCAGAAGTTCAGGTGATCTCAGCAGGCTGCTCTGAGAGGAGGAGGAGGAGGAGGAGGCTCTACGTTCATGTTGACTTTGAGGCACAGACAATCAATGAACATTTGTGCAGCAGGTGTTTGATTTGAATAACGAGACTAGACTCAAGGTTTAACGTCACAGCAGCACTAGTTAAAACGAGAATATCTCCATCCGTACAGGAGCTCTGGGATTAAACAACACATCGATGAGTTTAAATGTTCCTGATTTTACTTTGGGTTTCATAAAATGCAGGACCAGGTACCTGATGGATCCTGGTTTCAATCCCTGTCCCTCCAAGCCAAACGAGTCCGATCTGGACTTCAGAGAACACTTAAGGATGATGTTCTTATAATTGGTTTCTTCTCAAACAGTCAGGACCGTGATCCTGTAATATTAAGGGATGAGTCAGGACTCTTCTTATAATGGTTTAATAATAAAGACTGTAATATTTCCTGTCTCTCTCCTCTCCTCTTTAAATGTTTGTTTTTATTATCCTGGTTGTAAAGAGGTTTAGTCCCTGACAATGATCGTGGAGCTTCTGAAGCTGTTCTCTGTTCGTCATTAAAAGACAAACCCGTCATAATAACATGATGATGTTTAGATAACATTAGAGAGCATGAGAGAGCTTTCAGATTGGTTGGAACTCAGTGAAAGTTTGATTTAACTAGGCCCCGCCTCTGACATGCACACAGCCAATTACAGCTCAGGAAAATTAGTTAGCCAATAAGGTGTCAGGGGGCTCGTGCCTCCTTTGACACCTCTGGACGCACACCTGCTTCTCACACAATCCCAGCAGGTACTGATCACCTTTGTGTTCTTTAAAGCAGCTTGATATAACTGTATTCCTAAGGTTAGAGGTTGCAGCTCTCAAACTACTGAACATATATTTACCTGTACACTCCTGATCACACAGAGGAGCAGAGACTAACCTGATTACATGATGGTTAAACACACACACCTGACTGTACTCTACCTGTGTCCACTGTAGGTGTGATAAACACCTGCCTACACACAGGTACACCTCTTTCTCTCTCTCTGTGCTCTGCCCAGGTTATGAGCTAGCTCCGTGGCTAATGTAGCTCCGGAGCTAAAGCGGCGTCCCGTCAGGTTTAACAGGTGTATTCAGTCAAAACAACAACAACATCACTTCATATGAAACACTTATATCTCACACCACCTTAACATCTGAAGATTTAACGTACCTGATAAGGAGTACAGGTGTTTAGAAGCTGCAACCTTTGCTGCTTTCCCTCTGTTTCTCAGAGCAAAATGGCGTCCGGCTGAATCTTTCCCAGAAAACCCCTCGCGTCAACAACACTTGACGTCACTTCCGTCAGCTGTCGTCGGGTCTCTGATAACGTTATATAATTCTATTCTATTCTATTCTATTCTATTCTATTCTATTCTATTCTATTATACTATATGATATTATACCATATATTATATTATATTATATCATATTGTATTATATTGTATTATACTATTCTATATTATATTACATTATATCATACTATATTATATTATATTATATTATATTATATTATATTATATTACATTACATTATACTATTCTATATTATATTATAGTATATGATATACTACCATATTATATTATATTGTATTATACTATTCTATTCTATAATAATCATATGATATGATATGGTATAATATAATATATTATACCATATGATATGATATGATATATGATATGATATGATATGATATATTATATTATATTATATTATATTATATTATATTATATTATATTATATTATATTGCATTATATTATATTATATTATATTATATTATATCATATTATATTATATTATATTATATATTGTCGCGTCAGTTCTTTGGTTCGCCGCTCGTTGGCGCTGTTTCCCAAATCAGACCGAAGTAATCTATATCAGAAATGTGACGTTGGCACGGTTGGCACTGAACACTGAAAGTCGGTGAAACTTTTGTTATTTTAACCGAAACATGTACTGTTATATTGATCAATTGTATGATTTAAAGTGTTTAAAGTGTAATTTTTTCTGAAATAAACCGACACAGCTAGACCACAGATTTAGACGATCCGGCGATCAGACCAAACTGTCCGAGTGATGATATCGTCGATCAGACCAAACTGTCCGAGTGATGATATCATCGATCGGCACAGGGCCGGTGGAGCACGCAGTACACCCGGTGTGTTAGCCTGGACGGAGAGGGGATGAATCTTACAACTCAGAGATAACTTTAAAAGAGACAAGATGACGGACTACGCCGAGGAACAGAGGAACGAGCTGGAGGCGATAGAGGCCATCTATCCAGACTCATATACAGGTTTGTTCTTTAATAACACACAGAGGGAAGTTACAGTGAGCTAACATGCTAACAGCAGAGAGGTGTTAGCTGGTGTGGTTTCTAACTCTGCAGAGAGATCATCTGACATATGTATTCACTTATTATTTAATCTATACCTGTGCTGTTAGAGTGAATGTGTTAATGTTACCTGATCTGATGGGAGAGGAGCGGCTGTCACACCTGGCCCTGAGCTCTCTCCAAACCCCATACAGAAATACAGACATTTAGCCCTCATCGATCATACCTCATCAATACTGATCAGACATGATGTTCATGATCAGTGTGAGGTAGTTTAGGCTTAGCCTCTAAATTCAGCATGTATTAGATAAATGTAAAATCAGATTATAGTCTTAATAATCGAGTTAACATGAGTGTAATTTATACCAGATATAACATGTTAATAAACTTTACTGCTTTGGACCTGGTTTAGTCGGCTCTCTCCTGGTTTACAGTTTCTCTCTGTCACATGGTGTAATAATAAAAATTGGAAAGATGTTAATAATAAAGATAAAAATAACAATAATAATAACAATAACAACAATAATAATAGTAATAATAATAATGATCCAGCAGCAGTGTCTAATAACTCCGTCCCTCTGTGTGCTTCTGTAGTTCTTTCAGATAATCCCACCAGCTTCACCATCACTGTGACGTCAGACGCAGGAGAAAACGGAGAGAGTGAGTTTCTTCACTTCTTCATGAGGTGACAGCATGTATTCATGGAGCTGTGTATATGCAGACTGTGACCACATGAGGGCTTTGCTTTCTTCTTGCAGTCGTGGAAACAACGTTAAAATTCACGTACGTAGAGAGCTATCCAGACGAGGCTCCGCTGTGGGAGATTTACTCTCAGGAGAACCTGGAAGACGGGGATGTGGAGGAGATCCTCACCTTACTGCAGCAGCAGGTCTGTCCACCTGAGCTCCGTCTCATCTCCATCAGTGATTTATCTCCTGACCATCTGATCTTAGAGTGTGATGTTAAACACAGATCAGCTTCAGAGTGCCACGAGAGCAAACCATTACATCATATTTGATGCTTCTGTGTGGTTTTATTTTGTTGTTCATGAATAGACTGAAGACTCTATAAGATCTACCATGCAGACCTCCTCAGACATGTTGGTTTTATCTCAGGAGAAGATGTTGTAAGTCTTTTACTGCTGCCTTAGGCTCGAACCTTTACTGCATGTCATCCTCTCTCTCTCTCTCTGAGCCGGTTGCTCTGAATGAAGCAGCTAAGAGTTAGAAACTATCATGATGTTCAGATTGTGTGTTCCCACAGTCAACTCTGGGAGGATGATGCAGACTTAATGACAGCTCCATCAGAGCACAGGACAACCTGACTGGTCCGTTTCCTTAGTAACTGTGTGTCTGTGTGTCTGTGTGTCTGTGTGTCTGTGTGTCTGTGTGTCTGTGTGTCTGTGTGTGCAGGCGGAGGAGAACCTGGGCATGGTGATGATCTTCACGCTGGTCACGGCCGTCCAGGAGAAACTCAACGAGATCGTGGACGCCATGAAAAACAGACGAGAAGAAGAGAAGCAACGGAAAGAGAGAGAGGCGGAGGAGGCAGAGAAGGTAGGAGAGGAAACAGATCTTTACTTTCATGAAAGTGTCTGTGAGCTCAGTCACATCTCAGAGCTCAGAGTCAGGAGAGATAGGTGTTTATTACAGCAGGTGAACAGCCTGCTCATTCCGCCATGTTTGCGTGTTTACATGTTTACGTGTTAACATGTATGTAAAGAGTGAAGCAGTGACTGTGCTCCACAGCAGGGAGAACACTTGTTGATGAGGGATGCTTCGTGTCTGACAGGTAGCGTTTCAGGGCACCGTGGTCACCATCGAGAACTTCCTGGCGTGGAAAGCAAAGTTTGAGGTGGAGGTTGCAGAGGTGAGGAGGAAACGACAGAAAGAGGAAGAGCAGGCGGGGAAGACCAAACTGACCGGTGAGCTCTGGTTTCCTCTGTGAGAGAATTTAAAGTCACACACACACACATCAATGTTTCCCCTATCATTATATTGGTCCCCCAACAGCGGCACCTGTCCCCCCTTGGAAGTTCAGTTAATTTTATTTTCTATCTAGCGCCAGACCACAGCAGAAGTCATTCAAGACTACCTCTCTTATAGATCAGGTCTATACCTTGTTCTTTTATTAAACAAAGTAAATATCCTTTTGTTATTTATCTTATTTACATGACGGGATGTCATTTCTGTCTCTACGTCTGCAATGCTCATCTGCTCCCTGTTGCGCTTGGCCGAGTTCCGCCCCGATGCGCACACAGAAACACAAACACGTGTGCTTCCATACACACAAACATGTGCACGCACACAAAATCTCTGCCTTTTTTAAGTGCTCTCAGGGCCATCTCTGTGAGGATGGCACCACTCTCTCTCCTGCAAGTAGCAGCCAAAGTAGATCTCCTGCTCCGGGTCCAAATACAGAAAAGAGCCCGAGTGCTCCTCGCTCTGCCCCTTATCAGTAGCAAAAGTCCAGTCACCATCGTATATCAGGTTTTGACCTAGCTTGGCTGTCAAAGGGGAAATACTCTCCCTGACTGTACAAGACTGATCTTGGTAAGTAAGTTAGTAAGTAAGTAAGTGAATAAGTAAAAACATACAGAAATAATAATAAATAAATAAACAGGTTACATTGATTGATTGATTGATTGATTGATTGATTGATTGATTGATTGATTGATTGATTGTCATTAAACAAAACATGACAAGAAACACCATGACTCCTTCATGTGTGTTTGTGTCAAAGTCTGTCTGCAAACCCCGAGGCTGTAAACTTAGGAGAAACACTGCACATGAATCCACTTTAACCTTCAAATGTGTGTGTCCCTCTGCAGGTAAACAGCTGTTTGAGACGGATCACAACCTGGACACATCAGACATCCAGTTCCTCGAAGACGGTGAGAATAGATTAAGGAGTGTGTGTTACTCACTGTCTACTAAAAACATCTCTCTGTGTACACACACGCACACACACTCTACACTGAGGAGAGCAGGAGAGGTGCTTCTGATCACCTGTCTCAGTCTGTCGGTGTGTTTGATCAAAAGTTTGAGAGGTTGCTGACTGGAGGCAGCAGAGGGTCAGGAGTTCCTTCCTGTCCTCTGAGGTCAGGTTCTCTGTCCAGGACTGTGGATGCTTTAGAGAGATGTAGCAGCTGATCGAGGAGACTCGGGGAGCTGCTGAGTGATGTGGAAACATCATGAATGTCTCTCAGTGTTTATTAGTACATGGATCCACTGGAGAGCGTTTACAGTGACACTCTCTCTTCTTCTGCAGGTGGAAACAATGTGGAAGTGGACGAGTCTCTGTTCCAGGAGATCGAGGACTTGGACCTGGATGAGGACGACCCAGACTTTGACCCTTTAGAGATGGGCAGCGATGAGGACTAAACCTGGATCAGAACTTTGGATTGACAGGGACCGTACAGGAATCTGAATCATTACGATAATTCCGCGGCTGCTTTTATTTTGAAAAGACTCTGACAGCTGCTGGAGAGAGAATCTGCAGAAACACACACAAACAAACACACACACACACACACACACACACACACACACACACACACACACACACACACACACACACAAACACACAAACACACAGTTCATTTGTTCCCCTCCAGAATAAAATGTACCTGCTCCATGTCTGACCTGGCTCTGCTCTATGTGACCAGCAGGGGGCAGTGTCACCACAGAGGCATTCAGATAATAAGATCCCAATAAACAGGTGTGTCTCTGATGAATCTAAAGTGAACTTACTGCATTCAGACTCTTTCTATGAACACCAGGAAGATTTCAGAAAAATGTAAAATGTAGAATCTCTAAATGTGGAAATAAAACTTTTTTTAACAGGACTTTTATTTTGAAGTGAGAGCTCATTAAACGTGTTAAACACACATCAGAGGATCATCACATGCCGTGAACATGTTTCATAGAGATGTGATGATCCTCGGTTGCATGAAACACACAATGTATACTCTGAGCGGACTCTAAGCTTCCTTTAATGATTAACTATTTAAAATGACCTTGCAGCGACCTCACGAGTACAGGTGGGAAGCTGTTCCAGCTGACCGTCCGTCCATCCTCTGCCTGATGTTTAACTAACAGCTGTAGGAGTCTCAAAGTTAATCTGGACTCAGTGATTAAATAATGAAGTCAAAGGTTAGCGATGGCTCTAAACATCCTGCACAGGATTCACTAAATGAGACCACATGCTGCAGGCTTTGCCCACAGGAGGCCCCAAAATCATACAAACTGACGCAGCTGCTGTAATCTGACCCTGCAGAGATTCAATGATCAGTTCAAAAGTGTCTGAAGGAAATAATCAAAGTATGGATGAGATATTATAACACATACTTAAAAGATTTCCTATATCCAGGTCCTGTAATTCATACTTGATCCAGCCCTCTGCTGGGATCAGGATAGTCTGGAGTGTTTGGCTCAAAGTTTGAAGGACACAAACTGAAGGTGGGATCAGGATGGAATCTAAACAGGATTATCTGATATAATCTGATTATTGATCCTTTTGGTCTTTATGTGAAGACTCGATCCGATGGATTTAATCTGATCAGATGAACAGCAGGCCCAGGAGCATGGGGAGGATTAACAGAGTTTATAATCTGGTTTAAATCTGTCAGAGGGGACAGCACCCCCTATGTTCACCTGGTAAATTTATCTTGACCCCTGTCTACCTGCGACCTGCTGAGGTGAGGTGGATTCAGTCACATGACCTGCAGGGGGGCAGGTGTAGCGAGGTGTTCACAGAGTCCAGAGAGATTACATAATCTGTCAGCTTTAATTTCAGAGTTATAAAAACACATGAAGACATCTGAGATTACAAAAATATCATCTGATGGAAGAGAACGAGAGGAGAGACCACCTTAGGCCACTGCCCCCTCACCTGATCAATAAAACACATGATTGACAGATTAATTATCCATAGACTGCACAATTAGTTCAGACCTCTAGACCGTCTGAGAGAAACCAGGAGAGGAAGACACTTCTAGATTCAGAGTCTGTTCAGGAACCACAGAGACCGTTAGCCTGGAGTCATGAATGATGAAGCTGGAGTCAAAGTTAAGAGGAGCTCTGACTCGGGTCATGTGACTCCACGTCCGGGTCACATGACCCGAGTCCACTGTAGAGAAGCAGACCTTTGAACAGAGAGCGTGTTCTCCTGCAGACTGAGACCACATGCAGTCTGACCTGGACTCTGATACTTCAGGATCAGTGAGGAGGGAGGGTCTTAATCTGCTCCACGGGTCCAGAGACCTGAGTGGGGTCTCTGAGCAGTCTCTGCTCTATGTGGGACTTGATTCAAACCTCCTGGCTGCTGTGGTTCAGACTCAGGATGTTGAGTGTGTTTTTATTTAGTATTTGTGAGCTGTCTACTGATTCTGTGATCTCTCATATGTTGTGGATCTTGAACCTGGTTCTAGATCAGCTGTGATTCTCTTCTGGTGTGAACCCTCTGAGCTGGTGCCGGTCAGTCTCGTCTGTAGGTCAGTGAAGGTCACTGACGGTCAAATGAGGTTTACAGTGGACTCCAGTGTGTTCTCTTTATGTTATTTCAGTTTAAATAGTAATGTGCTGACAGACGGGCATGTTTGTGGAACAGCCTCAGAGGCTTACACTCAAGAGACAGCAGTGAGGATAAACAAGCTAACATAAATATTTACTGTGTTCAGAGTTCATGGAGCTGCAGTTGTGACGTCTCCTCTGAGGTTAGATCACTTCATGTCCCTGATGTCCCAGATAAACGGCACGGGGAAGTCCTGCATCTCTCTGAGGAAGAGCTCATCAAAGCGCTCGCTCTGAGCCACGGTGAAGTGGTTCTTCCAGTCCCCCACAGTTCCTGCAGGAACCGGAGAGGAGAGGAGAGGAGAGGAGAGGAGAGGAGAGGAGAGGAGAGGAGAGGAGAGGGGTACCACCAGTCATCATCTCTGACATGAACAGTAATCTGGAGTTAGCAGACTTTAGATTTCACAGAAACCTTCTCTGTCAGCATGTGAAGCAGTTTGCGAGACTTGTTCTGTATCTCAGACTCTACGTGTTGAAGCGCTCTTGTCCTGCAGGGTTCAGTTTGTGTGGAGGAGAGCCGCTCTCACCTTTCCTCATGAAGACCCCCTGGCTGTGGTTGAGCAGGTCATCTGATACCTGCTGGTAGGACGCCTGAGGGATCTTCTTCATGTTGTTGAAGGTGCTGTGTTTCACCACACTGGCAAGCTGCTCTTCCGTCAGATCTTTACCCAGGAGAGAGGATATCCTCTGCACCACCGACGACAGGTCCTGCACACACACACACACACACACACACACACACACACACACACACACACACACACACACACTCACACTCACACTCACACACACACACACACACACACACACACACACACACACACACACACACACACAGACACACAGACGTACAGACGATGAACATCTCTCCACAAGCCTTTAAAAACACTCGCAGAAACGTGACCCAGGTGTGGAGCTCCTACCTGAATCATCTCCTCGTACGTGATGAAGAGCATGTCCATGTGGTCTCTGTGAGAGTACCACGTCTTCACGTGCTCGAACCAGCTGCCTCCAAACACTGCGCAGACAAACAGTCAGTCACACGCTGCAGAGCTGCACCGTTATCTCACAGAACCGCTCTCACCTCTGTCCGTCATGAACTTCTCAAAGAAATCATTGAAGTCTTTCGGGGTCTCCAACATGTTCGCCACTTTGTGGAAGTGGAAGTAAGACACCAGGACATCTTTGGGATTTCTGGCCACGTAGATCACCTGAAGGAGAAACACCTGTTTGTTCTCTTCAAACCGCTCTGGGGCCTGAAACTGGCCTCTGAGTGTTCACAGGATTACTGTGTGTACCAAGAACAAGAACAATAAACAAGAGAGGAAACAACAACTGAAGCAGAGAATCGTCAGGGTTTGATGAAGCAGCCTCAGGACGCCACCACGCTTCAACACCGAGAACAACAGCATGTGAAAGGTTCATGTTTCTATCTGCACACCTCCTCAATTCACCTTTAAACTCCCACTCAGTCTACATTTTCATGATCAATAAAGTTTTAGATCAAACCCTGTCATCACTGAACTAAGTCCTTTAATACAGCCTAAACTTTGACCCCTCTTTATAAACACAGCCCATCCTACAGTCAGGACACAGTCTCCTGCTCTCTCTGCTCTGTCTGATGAGGGCGAGTTGATCAGGACTTTAAGATCTCAAATGAACAAGTTTCTTTTTCATCCTTTTCTTTTTTGACTCTCTGCACACCGTAGTTCACTCTCCTCCCTGACAGCTCAAAGTAATCTGCACTTTGAGTCAAACAGAATTAAAATATCCTGTCACAGAAGCTGACCTGAGTCAGCACAGAGCTGAGGATGAGACTGACTCACAGAGGTTCACTACAGAGCTGACAAAACTGAATGTAGACCAGTCTACACAGAGGAGGACTCAGGTCTGAGGGACGCTTTTTCCATCTACGCCCCCTCCCTCTGGAATTTGCTCACTCAAGCCATCAGGTCTGCTGAGTCTGTGGACAGCTTTAAAAAATTACTTAAAACGCATCTGTATACACAAGCCTTCATAGAACCTCCCATCTAACCTCTACTCTATTTTGTTTTTATCTTGCTTGTTTTTATTGTTTTATTGTTGTGTGCCTGTAAAGCACTTTGTAACTGAGCGTTTTAAAAATGCTATATAAATACATTTTTACTTACTTACTTATGTCCTCAGGCTTTGTGTGGGAACAACAGTTTCTCACACACAGGAAGGGAATGACACAAAGAGAAACCAGACTGATTGGTCGATAGGCCAAAGCAGTGGTCTGTTATTACTTAATAGCACACTGTTGCTATGGATACAGATCTGATAGCAAACTCATCAGTGTAATCAATTAGATGGCTGAAAGAGGAGCAGCTCTGACCTTTCCCTTCCTCGTGCTCAGAGCTGCAGGCATGAACCTGGACGGCAGGTGAGAGACCCTGAGGCGTGGGGAGGGGGCCGTGATGAAGGCCTCTCTGGTGCCCTTCACCTCCATCCAAGGGACCAGGTCCGAGTTATTCCCCGCCTGAGAGATGGACGACACATCTCCCTCAGCCTCGAGCAGCAGAAGGATCTGCTGCATCCAGATTGTTCCTGTGACACAGAAAATCTTCATCATCACCATCATCACCATCATCATCATCATCATCATCATCATCATCATCATCATCATCATCACCATCATCATCATCATCAGCATCAGCAGCAGCATCAGCATATAAGTGTACCATGATGCAGTGTGGGCTACACCATTTAATGACTGATACCAGTCTGCAGGAGTTCACTTTCTCAGACCTGACCCGGATCCTCTCTGGACTCCATGTTTTTACTGCAGTCATAATCAATAATAAACTATATAAGAACTATAACGCAGGTATGTATTCCTCTCCTCACCTGACTTTGGGTACGTGATGACGAACACATCCGTGTCCCGAATCTCCAGGTCGTAGATCTGATCCACATCATCCGCATCATGGATCCCTGTGATGAGGCCGAACCCTCTGTGAGGGATCAGTTCATAGTCCTGAGTCGGGACTTCATCCACATCCATCACAGGTGAGGGACAGGTGAGTTTCTGAGTGAGACTGGACCGACACTAAGTATCTGCAGGAAGGACAAACTTTATTACACCACAGCAGGTCTCTAAAGATCCAACATGTCCAGATGTATTTACAGGTTTACCCTGAGATCAATCAGTCACATGATTAATGAGTCATATGATCAATGAGCTGCATCCACATAAAGTCATGACATCATTGATCAGGCCAATGATTGAATAAACCCGCAAATAAATACAGAATCCAAATAACTGCAGATATTAATTACTGAGCTGTTAATAACTGAAATGTTATAACTGAGCTGTTATTACTGAGCAGTATGTTATAACTGAGCTGTATGTTATAATTGAGCTGTATATTATTACTGAGCTGTTATTAATGAGCTGTTATTACTGAACTGTATATTATAACTGAGCAGTGATATTTGAGCTCTTATTACTGAGTTGTTATTACTTAGCTTTTATTACTTAGTTGTTACCACTGAGCTGTTTATAACTGAGCTGTTATTACTGAGCTGTTACTACTAAGTTGTTATCACTGAGCTGTTTATAACTGAGCTGTTATTACTGAGCTGTATGTTATAACTGAGCTGTATATTATAACTGAGCTGTTGCAACTGAACTGTTATGACTATGCTGTTATTACTGAGCAGTTATTACTGATCTGTTATTACTTTGCTGTATATTATATGTGAGCTGTTATTACTGAGCTGTTTTTACTGATCTGTATATTATAACTGAGCTGTTATAACTAAGCTTTTATTACTGCTCTGTTATTACTGAGTAGTCATTACTGAACTGTTATTACTTTAGCTGTTATAACTGAGCTGTATATTATAACTGAGATGTTGTAACTGAACTGTTATAACTGAGCTGTTATTACAGAGCAGTTATTACTTAACTGTTATTACTAAGCCTTATTGTTTTCTACTGAGCTGTTATAATTGAGCTGTTATTACTGAGCTGTATATTATAACTGAGCTGTTGTAAATTAGCTGTTATTATTGAGTTGTATAATTTAATTGAGCTGTTGTATCTGAACTGTTATTACTGAGCAGTTATTTCTGAACTGTTATTACAAAGTTGTATATTATAACTGAGCTGTTACTACTGAGATGGTATTACTGAGCTGTTATAACTGAGCTGTTACTACTGAGCTGTATATAATGACTGAGCTTTTCTTACTGAACTGTTATTACTGAGCTTTCATTACTAAGTTGTTATCATTGAGCTGATTTTACTGAGCTGTATATTACTACCGAGCTGTATATTACTACTGAGCTGTATATTACTACTGAGCTGTTATAACTGAGCAGTGAATACTGAGATGTTACCACTGAACTGTTATCACTGAGCTGTTATAACTGAGTGGTTATTACTGAGCAGTTATAACTGAGCTATTATTAATGACTGTGTATATTATAACTGAGTTGTTTTTACTGAGCTGTTATTACTGAGGTGTTTTTACTGAGCTGTTATAACTAAATTGTTATAACTGAGCGGTTATTACTGACCTGTGTTATATAACTGATTTGTTATTACTGAGCTGTTATTACTGAGCTTTACATTATTACTGAGTTGTTATTACTGAGCTGTTATTACTGAGCTGTATGTTATAACTTAGTTGTTATTACTGAGCTGTTATTACTGAGCTGTAAATTATAACAGAGTCTGTATCTTACCTGCTGCTCGCTCCCTGTAATCCGACCTCTGTCTGTCACCATCAGAGACTCTCTGCGAGCGGCTCTCATCAGATACTTCCTCCTCCTCCTCTGTTCACCTGCAGACTGACTGACAGCATGAGAGAGAGCAGCTGAGAGAACACAGAGAACTTCCTGTTCTCACCACACCTCCCTGCTGACCGAGGACAGAGGAGGAGGAGGAGGGGAGCTGTTTATGTAGTGGTTATGCAACATCTAACTAAACCACATAATGATGTTTTAGAAAAAGAACATACACACACGATGTAAACAGAGGCCTGAAAGAGAGGGGGCGGGGTTCTGTGAGGGGGGAGCTAATGTGACCTCAAATGAACCTCACTGTGTATGTGAAGAGATTAAATCTTATCTACTGAACATTCATATTCCTCTTCATCCTGTTTGATTAAGTGTAGATTTACTGAAATGCAGCCATTTCAGAGGACAGAGTCAGGTTTGTGTTTAAGAACAAAGCTGTGTTTCACATTTCTGTATCCAGTTAGTCTCTAATCTGATATGCTATAATGCATTATAACATGCATTATAAATAAGTTGATAATAACTCACCACAGCTGCATTACTGGTGGAAAACACTGCTTTAGAAGATCAGAAGATCAACATCTCCCTGCTTCTTGCTGCTGTGATGGAAAATAAGTAACACCTCTGAGCCTCTTTGGCCCGGGTTTGATGGCCCTTTACCTCACGTCATTCCTCTCCCTCTCGGTTTCCCGCTCTGTCCAGTTCCTCTGTCCTCTGTCCTCTGTCCTCTGTCCTCTGTCCTCTGTCCTCTGTCTTTGCTCTCAGAAAAGACATAAAAGACCCAAAATAAGAAAGAATAAATCTAGACGAGGCTTTCAAGTACCTCCATCTTTACATGTTTTCAAGTAGACCAGGTCCTTTAGTGTTTCTGGTCTGATGTAGTGTGGTCGTAGTTTCCCTGCAGGCGGTCTATAGTTCTATCAGCTCTTTCTCTGAGGGATGAAGATGGTGTGTGTGTTGGTTTGATGCGTGTCCCTTCACACGTCCACAGAAGGTAAGCCTGACGCCCTGCAGAGCCAGCTGATATAAAAACACATCTGTAGACTGGTATTTGGAGACCTGGAGAACTTTGATTGCTCTGTTTATTGATCAATTGTTTCCAGTAATCTGTTATTGCACTTATCAGAGGCTCAATCACTTCACTCACCTTTAACACCTGTCTGTGTCGGTGAAAGCGTTATAATAAAAGTTATTCTATCAGAGGGTTTCTCTCACTGAGCTCTAAGGCTCTTTGCCTCATCCTCTATTGTTTCTGTGTAGAGATTGTAAACAGATCCACCTCAAGGTGCACGTGACGACACCTTGAACACTTAGTGGAGCTGTATCTCCTGTGAGGAATTATCATGACGCCTCTTTATGATCTATAGAAGCAAACACCATCGGCATGAAGAGCTTCCTGTACTCTGCTGAGAGAGGAGTGCTGTGACATGAAGGCAAACAAACAACAAAGATCCTCAACATGAACAATCACCAGAACATCAGAGACCCTGTCAGGAGCTTTAATATCAGCTCAGGAGACTAACTGAGACACTACAGCAGAGAAATCCTCCTTCTCATGTCAAACACACCCAGTCCACTGAGTCTCTGTCATCAGAAGGCTGGGAACCAGGGAGGAGCAATGTCCACAAACCACACGCACGCACACACACACACGCACGCACACACACACACACACAGACACACAGACACAGACAGACAGACAGTCACACACAGCTCACTGCAGGGGTCACTTTACGGTTAGCGACTCCACAGTTCTCAGTGAACTTGTCAGAGAACGTCACTGACTTTTTTTTAATAGTCGAGCTGCAGAGATCTGATCCTCGTGAGTAACAGACTTGGAGGTTAAAGGTTCAACACACTGACGAGTTAAAAACACAAACACAGTTTGAGTTTTAACGAAGATCTGTTCTCATGAATGTGTTCACACTGAGCTGGAGGAACGTCTGAATGAAGATCTGATCCCTGAGCTCCTCCAGTCGTGTTGAACAGCTCTTTACTTTCTCATGAAGACCCTTTCCTGTAAACAAGAATCTGTGCACGCCAGAGACAAAGACTCACCAGGACCAAGTACCCGAGTGTGAAACAGGGTTAGTCTTCATCAGGTGATGATGATGATGATGAAGACCTTAAATAACTTGAGACTCGTGTTTGAATGAGTGATGAAATCTTCATATGTAATCCCATAATGACCTCTGACCTCTAAGCTGCTGCAGTGAGAGCTTCAGGTGTGTCTCAGGATAGCGGTGTGGTCAGATACAGAGCAGAGTCAGTGTTCAATCAGGCAACCTGAGTCAGTCTGTGTTGTGGTCTGATGTGAAGAACTGAACACAAGGAGGACGCAGAGTTTATTTAGTGATAAAAACTATTTATTATTAAATTAAGGAAATAAAAACAAGGAGAAGGGAAGGAGAGTTCTTCATCAGGGGATCCTCTCTGCACACAACGTCCTGGATTTACAGATGCTGATCTGAAAACACAAACAGAGCATGCTTAGATTAATGCACGCACGCACGCACGCACGCACGCATGCAAGCAAGCACACATGCACGCTGTATTGTGGAAAATATTTAAATCCTGTGATCTCTGTTCTGACAGACCTGAGACCTGACAGACCTTAAAATGAGACCTGACAGACCTTAAAATGACACCTGACAGAACTGAGAACTGACAGACCTTAAAATGAGACCTGACAGATCTGAGACCTGACAGACCTTAAAATGAGACATGACAGACCTTAAAACGAGACCTGACTGATCTGAGACCCGACAGACCTTAAAATGAGACCTGAGACCTGACAGACCTGAGAACTGACAGACCTGGGAGGCCTTAGACCTTACAGACCTGAGATCTGACAGACCTGAGAGACCTGACAGACCTGAGACCTGACAGACCTGAGAGACCTGACAGACCTGACAGACCTGAGACCTGACAGACCTGAGAGACCTGACAGACCTGAGACCTGAGGCCTGACAGACCTGAGACCTGTCAGATCTGAGAACTGACAGAACTGAGACCTGACAGACCTGAAACCTGACAGACCTGAGACCTGACTGGCCTTAGACCTGAGATCTGACAGACCTAAGACCTGTTCTCTCCTCAGACAGGGCCGCTGACCAGAGACTCAAGTGGATGAAAATCCCTCTAACAGAGACCTCAGGACCCTTCATCCAGGGGAGACTGATCTGCTGGACTCAACTGTAACCAAAGAAGATCTCAGACTCAGAGAGGATCCCAGACTCAGAGACAGACCGGGTCATAATATTCCCCTGTACCTGAGGAACCCTCCTGAGTGTAAAACCTGACTCTGATACCGGCTTCTTGAGAGGTGTGGAGGGATCTCCTCAGTCATGGTCAGGGAACCAGACCACCAACTGACACCCTGAAGTTTTCTCCAGGACCAGAATCCTCACAGTCCGGCTTCAGGTGAGAGCACCTGAACTCTGATCCCCCTCACCTGTTTCTCCTCTGCAGACAGGACCCCCTGCAGCGCCACCACCTGGTACTGTCTGTGCTTCAGGCTCCCGCTGGACTTCCTGACGTGTCGGAGGGCGGAGCCCACCGAGTCTCTGCTCAGCAGCTTCCTGGTCTCGGACATGGAGGAGGCCGGGTCCAGCAGCAGGAGGCTCAGAGACCCATTCTTCTTCTGCTCCAAACCCACGATGGAGCGGCTGTGACCTGGACCGGGACAGAACAAGAATCTGGTTCATGAGGGAGAGGGTCTACAGGCTCAGGGATTCACATTGAATCTGTGATTCTCCGCACGTCACTCATCCAGCAGGTGCTGCTGCTCACCTTGGTGCTGCAGGTAAAGGGGGGGCAGGGAGGTCTGGACCAGTCGGGGGGGCAGTCTGTTGCTGCTGGTCTGACTGAAGTACTGCTTCACCCACTCCAGCAGGCTGGGGTGTGTGTCAGCAGGGCCTGTGGGCCGGTGGAAGTCCACGATGTGTGCGCTGAGGACACAAACAGCTGAGTTAGAAAGAGAACGTCTTAATCGTCATCAGAGGAGGGCTCTCAGGGTTCAGGGTTCAGGAGGATCAAACGTTATATTAATAATGAGTGTCTGAGAACGTTCCTGCTGTCTGGTTCATCCCACTGTCTGAAACCTTCTTTATAGAGTCACGATGAAACCAATGCTTAGAGAGTGAGAGGTTCACGTTTGTAGAGGCCGAGCAGCTGAGGAGGTCTGGATCTGATCCAGCTCTGACTCAGACCAGCTTCATGCTCAGAGGAAGGAATCATGTTCTTCTCCCCTGTTAGACTTTAGAGAGCCTCCTGAGAGTGGACCGCCCCTGATTACTGTGTGTGTGTGTGTGTGTGTGTGTGTGTGTGTGTGTGTGTGTGTGTGTGTGTGTGTGTGTGTGAGTGTGTGTGTGTGTGTGTGTGTGTGTGCTTCAGTCTGAGGATCATCATCCTCACCTGATCCTCAGAGAGGTGAGCAGGCTGTAGATCTCTGTGGCTCCGATCCAGGCTCGGGTCCCCTGCAGACGATTATTAAAGTGAGATGCACCCTGAGCATCCAGCCCCTCTTTCCACGCCTCCTCGATCATCCGCTGCAACCGAGGGATGCTGGGAACGGACCGCTCTGTAGGGAGACAGGGAGGCGTTAAATAACTTGACATGAGGCAGCAGAACAAAAACACTCAGCTGTTTTATCCACACTGTCCTAACATGAACCCTTGTCACATGTTTCTGTTCCCCAGTGTTCCTCTGATGTGTTGTTCCCTCTGTGTGTGTGTGTGTGTGTGTGTGTGTGTGTCTGCAACAGGAAGCGTCTCAGTCAACAGAAGTCTTCCTACATGTTGTTCCTGAGAACACGCAGTGATACTAATCTCTGCAAAAACAAGTGTCACCATACCAGAAGAGAGGACAAGACATGATGTGCTCTGTGTGACACACCCGACAGCTGAGTCCGAGTATACACCTAACACACACACACACACACACACACACACACACACACACACACACACACACACACACACACACACACACACACACACACACACACACACACACACACACACACACACACACACACACACACACACACACACACACACACACACACACACACACACACAGAGAGAGAGAGAGAGAGAGAGAGAGAGAGAAACCATAGTAAGAGATCTCAGGTGAGGAGGGAGCGAGAGTCAGAGAGAAACAAAGCTCTGTTTGTTTACAGGAACACACACACACACACACTCACATTCACACACTCCTTTGTTATTGTTCTGCTACGTTGACTAAACGGTTGTTGAGGATCAAACACATTCTTTGAACACTGCGGTGGACAACACGCCTCCGTCTCCTCCCACTACCAGAGTTGAAGCCAAATACCTGAAGCCGCTGACACAGTGTGCTGCTGAAATCATTTAGAGCCGAGACATAAAGACACCTGACAGGTGGAGCACAGGTATCAATATCCTTCCTCTAACAAACCCAGGTCCACCAGTGCTCTAATGATCCGGAGCAGCTGCAGCTCGATGTTTAAACACGGTGACCTCTCCGTCCACAGAGACGCCCACACACCAACCAGAGAGGACCACAGACTGCTTTCATTAACTGATCCACCTCATGATTTATAAACGTAGCTCCAGATTTATTAACAGAGTGTGTAGGTGAAGGTGTTGATGTCAGGTCAGGTGTGTGTCGTGCTCACCTGGCAGGACGGCGGCGTATGTGTCGACTCCGTGCAGAGAGGAAAGGATCATCTGGAGGTTCCTGTAGCCGCAGCCCCAGCCTTTGTCCCCCGCCGAGGAGCAGAAGTGATCAGTGTCAGCGCTCAGCCACACGTGGATGCAGTCTCTGCAGTCCGTCTGATAGAACTCGTACAACGCCCTGATCACACCTGGACACAGGTGAGCACAGACGAGCAAGGTCACACGCCTGAGCGTGGTTCAGGACATCAGGAACATGAGGTCAGAGGTCAGTGATGTCACACCAAGCCTCAGACAGTTTATGTTTTTATAGAAATACTTACATATTTATGAGTTCATCATTAAGAGACATAATTACAGAGATCATACACACACAGTCACACAGACACGCACACAGTGACTGCAGGTTTAAATCTCTGCAGTCTCAGTCTGCATCACGCTATATTATCACAGATAATAAACTCTGATAAAGACTCAGAGGACAGAGTGTGACGGGACTGTCTCCTCATAGAGATTAACCCTTATCACATCAAAGCTTCGTGAGAGGTCAGAGGTCACACGCCTCTCTGAGCTCCTGACTCATCAGCTGACAGGAGTTTGTATTAACAGCTGAATAATACACACCACACACACCACACAAACACACACACGTACACACACACACATGCACGCCCTCCATGACAGTGCATGTGTACTGTAGAACATTTAATGACTGTGAGGAATGCAGCAGAGCGAGTTGTGGACGGATGAATGAAACCATGATTCACTGACTGAGGTCAGACTGGATCAACCAGGGCCGTGAACCAGGCTGAGAATGAAGGATGAAGACACACACACACACACACAGTGACTGTAGCTGTGAGCTGAGTGAGGTCAGGGTCTGGGTTTTGTGTCCCTTCTCAGAGCCTCGTGGTTCAGACATCCGGACTCGGGATGAAGAGTTATAAATAAACTTTAGAAAGACTCATCAGCAGACCCTGAATCTGCAGCTCTGGTTTCAGTCTCTCATAGAGGCTCACACAGAGCAGGAGTCTCACCTGTACTCAATCTGAAGGCCTCCTTAGAAGTGTAGTTACCGGGACTAGGTCATATTTAAAGGTCTGGATCTGGATCAGGTCGATGCGATCCAGGACAAAAGAAAGATGGATCAGCTGATCCGGGACAAAGCTGATCCAGGTGTCGGCCTCGGATCTGTCCTGGATCTGGACTCTCTCAGTAAAGGCTGGTGAAAAAGGCTTTGGGGTCTCAGTTGTGGGGCGTACTAACAGAGTGAGATACAGTGAAGTACAAACAGCTGCTTTGAGCTGTTAACAGGTTTCACATGTTTGTTTATGTCTCCTCGGCGTCTTCAGCGTCCACAGAGCTTCACTGACATCCTGTGAGCCTGCTTCCATCAGGAGACGCTCCAGGTGTGAGCTCGTCCTCGCTCAACTGTCTGCTGCTAAACTTGTCAGCTCCTTTTAACTCTTCTTCTAGTGTTCAGCTGCTCAGAGAGAGACGAGCTGACCACACCTCAGACTCTGTGTGTGTGTGTGTGTGTGTGCGTGTGTGTGCGTGTGTGTGTGTGTGTGTGTGTGCGTGTGTGTGTGTGTGTGTGTGTGTGTGTGTGTGTGTGTGTGTGTGTGTGTGTGTGTGTGTGTGTGTGTGTGTGTGTGTGTGTGTGTGTGTGTGCTGTGTGTGTGTACCCTGAGTCCTGGTCCTGCCGTCGTCCACCCCTGAGGACAGAGACTCCATCAGCTCCGCCCTCTTACTGTGGAACTCTGCGGGGCCCATGAGACCCCGAGCCACCGCCCGCTCCATCGTCCTCTCCATCTGTCTGCCGTAACCCCCGCTGCTGTCCACGCCAAACTGCCTCTACACGAACATGCGAACACCGCACACACGCGCGCACACACACACAGAAACATTAGAGTTTGTGGTTCTCTAGTCTGTGAGTCTGACGGTCTATAGTCTGACCCTGCAGGTGTAGATGGGCGGTCCCGGCAGAGCAGCATCCTCACCTGCAGCTTCTTGAACTCCTCCCTCTCCTGCCAGGCCTCCTCCAGCCTCCTCCTCTGAGCCTCCTCCTCCTGTAGCCGTCGGGCCAGCTCCAGGTCAGAGCTCCCTGCAGCAGCACAGACAGTCAGACAGGTCCATGAGACTGAGTGATAGACCGGTATGATCAAAACCCACCTGCAGAGTCTGCTGCTGCTCCGGGGTCAAAGTGCAGCTCCACGTGGACCTGCAGGGAGACGCTGTCGCTGCAGAGCACTGAGCACAGAGGACACTCAAACCTCCTATCTCCTGAAGACACAAGACCACCACGTGAGGTCGGACAGCAAGAACTGATCCACATGACGACTCTATTTATGGACAGCAAGAACTGATTCTACATGAGGACTTTACGTCTGGACCTGAACCCCATGGTCTACATGAGGAAGATTTTATGAAGGCTGTCTGGAGACTCACCTGAGGAGCTGCCAACCGAGGATGATGATGACGTCACAGCTGGTGAACCTGGAATTAAAAACAAAAATGATCCGTCATTAAACGTCACGCGAAGACCCTGTGGTCAACATGTTCAGGACAAGAGGGGACCCCTCCTCCTGCAGCTATCAGGCTTGCCTTCAGGTGATCTCTGCTGGATCAGGTGCAGCTCTACATGCTCCTGCAGGATGAAGCTGTTACTGCAGACCAGAGCACACATCGGGCACGCCAGCTGCTGAGGGTCTGAAAACACAGGACGAGTCAGAGGACACTGAGTGCTCCCGTCTCCTTCAGGACTCAGGTGAAACTCTATGATCAGACAGCTGGACTCACCTCTGCTGGGTGAAGACAGACGCTTCAGTTTGGCTTTGCTGCAAGAGGAGGGCTCTGCAGGCTCTGCTCTGGTTTTCAGTCTCTGTGATGATGAAGAGTTAGAATCAGTCTCTCCATAGGATGAACACACACCTCCTGCTTCTCCTGAGTCAGTGTGAGCAGCAGGAGCAGTTCTACCACAGCTCCTCCTGCAGGATCTAGATGTCAAGACCTTCATGTCTGACGTGTTTGTTCCTTCACAGCAGGCCGATGCAGATCTGGACTTATCTGGATCCTGGTCTCTGGTCTGCTGGTATAGATGAGCAGATCTGGATGGCTTTGGACTCTGCTCCTCAGCGTGGGCGGAGCTAATGTGGAAGCAGAGCTCGTCATACGACACTCCGCTCAGCGAGCAGAAAGGGCAGCTCATGGTGTTCTCCTCGTGGCTCAGCATGAGGTGAGTTCTCAGGTCCTCCTCCAGGAGAAAGTCCTCCCCGCAGATCTCACAGGTCTGCATGTCTGCAACACACACACACACAGGCACACACACACACAGAGATAGAGAGACACACAGAGGTGTGAGTTTTGAGTAACAGCTGTAGGAGGTTTTTTGTGTAACAGCGCCTCTATGTGGATCAAAGTGTAATAGCAAATAAACCTTCTGACCACAGTTTATTGATTATTTGTAATAAATTCAAGTGTTTCACATTTTGTTATTTAAAGTGTTTTTAGTATTTCATGGTCAGAACTTTGTGTGCTGTGTGCTGTGCGTTGTGCACTGTGTGTGCTGTGTGTTGTGTGCTGTGTGTGCTGTGTGTTGTGTGTTGTGTGCTGTGTGCTGTGTGTGCTGTGTGTTGTGTGCTGTGTGTTGTGTGTTGTGTGCTGTGCGTTGTGTGTGCTGTGTGCTGTGTGTTGTGTGTTGTGTGCTGTGCGTTGTGTGTGCTGTGTGCTGTGTTGTGTGCTGTGTGCTGTGTGTTGTGTGTTGTGTGCTGTGTGTTGTGTGCTGTGTGCTGTGTGTGCTGTGTGTTGTGTGCTGTGTGTTGTGTGTTGTGTGTTGTGTGTTGTGTGTTGTGTGCTGTGTGTTGTGTGCTGTGCGATGTGTGTGCTGTGTGCTGTGTGTTGTGTGTTGTGTGTTGTGTGCTGTGTGTTGTGCTGTGTGTTGTGCTGTGCTGTGTGTTGTGCTGTGCTGTTTGTTGTGCTGTGCTGTGTGTTGTGCTGTGCTGTGTGTTGTGCTGTGTGTTGTGCTGTGTGTTGTGCTGTGCTGTGTGTTGTGCTGTGTGTTGTGCTGTGTGTTGTGTTGTGCTGTGTGTTGTGCTGTGCTGTGTGTTGTGCTGTGTGTTGTGCTGTGTGTTGTGCTGTACAGCACTTCACTTTATTAGTGCAACCAAGTAACAATGATGGGCAACATCTCAGCTTTCTCTTTTCTCAAAAAATATATAATGAGCTAAGAAAAAAAACAAAAGAGCCTGCAAAGGAATCAGGAAGCTGCCTTACTGAAATAATTAAATAATAATAATGATCAGAGGATCAGTGCATTAATGACCTAAATAGAACTGAATGACAAAAATGGCCACAAATGTTTCTCAACTCAACCTCAAAATATACCTGCTTAATCATGATATTCATCATGCTAAGTGATCGATATAAAACAAAGCAAATGTCACGTTTTTTTCTTTTGAGTTACCGTAAACTCTGAAAAAATTGCACCGGTGTAAAGACGCACTCTGTATTTGAAGATCTCTCGGAGGTTTAAAAAAAATGTAAACTGTCTTCCTGCGTGATGATGTCTATAATGATGTCTTTTTGTTCTGTTTGTTATCACTATCGGGTGTTTGCACTCCTGCTAGCTAGAGCAGGGGTTCTCAAAGTTTTTGGAGCCAGGGAGAAAATTGTCCATGGCCTCTTCATAATTGTAACACAGATTAAGCACATTAGTGATGTGTGATGATCAAAAGCTGTGGCTCCGAGAGCCGATGCTTTATAGTGAATCAGAAGAGCTGGCTCGCATCGAGAGAGAGCCGGCTCCCAGTTTTTTCCTTTCGCTGCTTAGCTCTCACAGTGCTCAGCCCCAGCTCTGCTCACAGCAGAACTTTGTTTTGATTGGTCAGCATGGCGGCCAATCACATGTGAGGATATAGGATACAGGTGATGGAGGGGAGACTGTGTATCCTGGCTTCATCTGTTCCTTCAGAGAGAGTCTTCTTGAAGACCGGGCAAATACTCACTGAGAGGAGAAATCGGATCAGCCCATCCAAGCTGACGCATCGGATTTTTCTCAATGCCAACCTGAGGACATTAATAATGTTTGCTTGAGTTTAGTTCTGGTTCTGTTTGCTCCAGTTTGGTTCTGGTTCTGTTTGCTAGAGTTGGTTCTGTTTCTGTTTACTTGAGTTTGGTTCTGGTTCTGTTTGCTTGAGTTCGGTGCTGGTTCTGGTTCTGTTTGCTTGAGTTCGGTTCTGGTTCGGTTCGGTTCTGGTATGGTTCTGGTTCGGGTTCAGTTCTGGTACGGTTCTGGTTCGGTTCTGGTACGGTTCTGGTACGGTTCTGGTACGGTTCTGGTTCGGTTCGGTTCTGGTACGATTCTGGTATGGTTCTGGTTCGGTTCTTGTTCGGTCCTGGTACGGTTCTGGTAAGGTTCTGGTACGGTTTTGGTTCGGTTCTGGTTCGGTTCTGGTATGGTTCTGGTATGGTTCTGGTATGGTTCTGGTTCGATTCGGTTCTGGTTCGGTTCTGGTTCGGTTCTGGTTCAGGTCTGGTTTGGTTCTGGTACGGTTCTGGTTCTGGTTCTGTTTGCATGAGTTTGGTTCTGGTTCTAACCCTAACCCTAACCCTAATCCTAACCCTAACCCTAACCCTAACCCTAACCCTAATCCTAACCCTAATCCTAATCCTAAACCTAACCCTAACCCTAATCCTAACCCTAACCCTAATCCTAATCCTAACCCTAATCATAACCCTAACCCTAATCCTAACCCTAACCCTAATCACAACCCTAACCCTAACCCTATTCCTAACCCTAACCCTATTCCTAACCCTAATCCTAATCCTTACGCTTACCCTAATCCTAACCCTATCCCTAATCCTAACCCTAACCCTAACCCTAATCCTAACCCTAATCCTAACCCTAACCCTAATCCTAACCCTAACCCTAACCCTAATCCTAATCCTAACCCTAATCATAACCCTAACCCTAATCCTAACCCTAATCCTAATCCTAAACCTAACCCTAACCCTAATCCTAACCCTAATCCTAACCCTAACCCTAATCCTAACCCTAATCACAACCCTAACCCTAACCCTAACCCTATTCCTAACCCTATTCCTAACCCTAACCCTAACCCTAATCCTAATCCTAACCCTATCCCTAATCCTAACCCTAACCCTAACCCTAATCCTAATCCTAACCCTAACCCTAATCCTAACGCTTACCCTAATCATAACCCTAACCCTAACCCTAATGATAACCCTAACCCTAACCCTAATCCTAACCCTAATCCTAACCCTAACCCTTATGATAACCCTAACCCTAATGATAACCCTAACCCTAACCCTAATCCTAACCCTAATCCTAACCCTAATCATAACCCTAACCCTAACCCTAATGCTAACCCTAATCCTAACCCTTATCTTAACCCTAACTCTGACCCTAACCCTAATGATAACCCTAACCCTAACCCTAATCCTAATCCTAACCCTAATCATAACCCTAACCCTAATCCTAACCCTAACCCTAATCACAACCCTAACCCTAACCCTATTCCTAACCCTAACCCTATTCCTAACCCTAATCCTTACGCTTACCCTAATCCTAACCCTATCCCTAATCCTAACCCTAACCCTAACCCTAATCCTAACCCTAACCCTAATCCTAACCCTAACCCTAACCCTAACCCTAACCCTAATCCTAATCCTAACCCTAATCATAACCCTAACCCTAATCCTAACCCTAATCCTAATCCTAAACCTAACCCTAACCCTAATCCTAACCCTAATCCTAACCCTAACCCTAATCCTAACCCTAATCACAACCCTAACCCTAACCCTATTCCTAACCCTAACCCTATTCCTAACCCTAACCCTAATCCTAACCCTATCCCTAATCCTAACCCTAACCCTAACCCTAATCCTAATCCTAACCCTAACCCTAATCCTAACGCTTACCCTAATCATAACCCTAACCCTAACCCTAATGATAACCCTAACCCTAACCCTAATCCTAACCCTAATCCTAACCCTAACCCTTATGATAACCCTAACCCTAATGATAACCCTAACCCTAACCCTAATCCTAACCCTAATCCTAACCCTAATCATAACCCTAACCCTAACCCTAATGCTAACCCTAATCCTAACCCTTATCTTAACCCTAACTCTGACCCTAACCCTAATGATAACCCTAATCCTAACCCTAATGATAACCCTAACCCTAATCCTAACCCTAACCCTAACCTTAATCCTAACCCAGGATCAGGGTAAGAATGGTTTTGTAAAAGAATAAATGCACAAAATTGGGCAATTATAAGGCTGCTCATAAAAACACTGTACATAAAAGGGTTTTCAACAGACAAACCATTAGTTTTTGCAAAGTTTAGGTAAAATATACGGCTACAAAAGAATCCTAAATTAAGAGCCGTTTGGGAGTCGAAAGAGCCGGCTCTTCTTTGGGAGCCGAGTCAAAAGAGCCGGCTCTCTGAAAAGAGCCGAACTTCCCATCACTAAAGCACATGCTTACTACCATTTGCACTCTTAGTTGCCCTTGGAACTATTTGTATTGTAAAACATATAAATGTAAATCCTTCAGACCTGTACCATAGTGATAAACAGATAACACTTCAATTTGAATCAAGTAAATCCCACTTGTATACTTTAAAACAGAGGGTCATTTCATTCCTTGTGGACTCAACATGACAACATTTATACTTTTCAAGTAATTGATCTTAAACGCTTTCAGAAAATTAACAGTAGCAAGACTCACATATCCCTTCGAGCCACCAAATGGTATCAGAACAATGGTGTATACGCTGTTTTGTAATGACAGCACAATTTGACAATTTATTTGAAATGTATTCAAATTATTTCACGGACCCCCACGCTATGGTTCGCGGACCCCAGGAGTCCCAGGACCCCACTTTGAGAACAACTGAGCTAGAGTACGGTAATTGAGCTCTCAGCCTGCAGAGGCACAGACCCCCAAGCTCTCTGCCCTACTCCACTGGTCACACTATAACTTAAATGTAAGACTCTTTGAATCAAAAGAGCACTCTACAAGGTTAATGTACCATAAAACATAAACAATATACCCCTGTTTTCTGTGAATGCATGATTATGAAGTGAAGGAGAAAAGATGTGAAAAAAGTTGCGCAGTGTTGCTGTCTTTTCCAGCACAGCGTGCACTCAACTTTCAATGAATGGGGATGTGTTTTGTTAATAGGGTCAGGTCGCACGCTGTCATGTTGGAATCATTTTCCAGGACTATATGTGATTTTCCAGGACATCTTACTTTTTCTCCCATTTTACAGATGTTTTCCAGTACTGGAAAACTGGTCAACTGTTCTCCAGGTTTTCCAGGACGCGTGGGAACCCTGTGTGTGTTGTGTTGTGTGTTGTGTGTTGTGTGTTGTGTGTTGTGTGTTGTGTGTTGTGTGCTGTGTGCTGTGTGCTGTGTGCTGTGTGCTGTGTGTTGTGTGTTGTGTGTTGTGTGCTGTGTGTTGTGTGTTGTGTGTTGTGTGCGCGTATTACTTTGAATCATGTTCTCATTTTTATTATAAGTCCTATAACTAGAGTGCTCAGTTTGATACTGTCAGGCCTGCAGCTAAAATATTACGTCTAAAACTCACACACACGACACAAGATTCAATCAGAGAGAGAGATCATTGTCAGGGAATAAACAGAGTTTTTATAGTCAGATATATTTGCACAAAGTGATGAGAAATAAGACGTCATTTGCGCATTCGTATCCCTCAGTTCTTCCTTCATGTTTCAAACTCAGTTGTGTTGAAGTTAATCTGGATTATGTGTTTAACTTCTTCATATCTTTATAAAATCAGTGCAGTGTTTGAAAAACATGTCGATGTGCTGACGGCAGTCTGTCCGTGTCTGCGATTGGTCACATGTTGCCTTCTCCGCCTGTTCATGTGAACGCGCTCAGGGTAACTCTGGATTGACTCAACATGTTGATAACCAGCTTCGTGTGACAGTTTAGCACGATCTCCTTTGTCAGGTTCAGTGAAGCCGGATCAGGAGAAGATATCTAGGAAATGCCGAACTCGCTTCGTAGTATACTCTGGTGAGATCAGAGACCCTAGGGTTCCTCAGCGGGCGGTCTACCTGTCAGAGTTTAAATGTACTCACGTTTCATGAAGCCAGGACCTCGATCTTCAGAGAAACGACAGAAAGCTGCTCCTCTTCCTCTCCTCTTATTCTTCTTTGTGTCCTCTTCCTCTCCTCTCTGTTTGCAGCAGGTCGCTCAGCTGCAGATTTCAAACCTCACGTAACACTTCTTCTTTTTGGAGTTTCAACGCAGGCGAGGAAACCAGGAGCGGCGCAAGGCCGCCACCTGCTAGACTGGAGGGTTACTACGGCGAGAGAGGAGTACTGCTAGTACTACTACTAGTATTTTTTACAGTCTATGAGTACTGCATTAGAGCAAGCGTGCCGGATACGGCCCTGGTGGTGAGGCTTTCAGCAGTGTGACTGCCCCCTGGTGGCTGGCTGCAGTATAGGTCAAAAAATCCGTCTCCCCCATTCATTTGAATGACGTGTATTTATTTTGTCTCACATCCGTATGCTGTGGTTATATGTAGTTAGTATTTCACTGTTTTGTGTCCAAGGCCTCTTTTTTCTGAAAAGTTTGTTTTTCGTTGGTTATTAGAGTTTAAAAAACGGGGTTTTACTTCCGGGTTTCCTTTGATTCACAGCCGCCGTAGAGGGAAACTTCAAAGGGCACACAGCGTCTTGTGACGTTACGCTGTAGGGCGGAGCTTATTACAAAGGCTTCACAGGCTCTGGCTGCACAATGGCTGCGCCCAGGAGAGGGATTTTTTGGCTTCAGAACTGTACAACGGGAAGAGGCCGAGCAACGCTGTCCATTTTTATTTACAGTCTATGTCCCAGAGTGATAAAGGGATATTAATGATTATTAATACAGATTTACAAATTCAACTTCAGTTACTGGGAGAAGGCGTTCAAATAATAATAATAATAATAATAATAATAATAATAATAATAATAAGGAATACAATAAATACAATAAAATAATAATAATTATTATTATTAGGATTATTATTATTTTATTGTATTTGTGTAACACTTTTTAATACAGGTAACAGTATATTGTTAAAGGTTATCTATTGTAAAAATGATCAGTCAGGCCTCAAACAATAACGTTCATAATGATTATGTATATATTGAGGTTTGAATTGTGTCTGCTGTAGAACAGAGTCCATTTATTAACCACAGTATTTCCCTGCAAAGAGGGAAACCCAGAGGTTCACAGAGTTTGTTCTTTTTGTAGATTTTTGGTTTGAAACTGAATCAGGTTGTTTAATTTTGCGTTTAACAGGCAGCTCATTTCTGACCTGAGGAAATGAGGGCAACACGGGGAGCTGGAGGTAAAATAAGTTGGTAGTTGTTCACGGTGTCTTCCTTTGTTGAGCTTCAGATTATTCAAGTTTCGACTCGTCTCTGACAAACAGCAGCAGGGAGTTCCCTCCATACAGTCTGCACCAGTTTACCTTAAAGACAGACTGAGCTGTACGTCTGCACATGAAGCTGCATGTTAAGTGACTTTAATAATTCATCACTCTGACCACAGTCAGTAAATCACATCAGACAGAACATCCTCTCTGTGTGGGAGCGCTCTCTGAGCAGCTGATCCTCTGACCTCTGACCTCAAACATGGGAAATAAACATCACAGCGTTTTATGAGGTCTGAGAGGTTACACTGATGCACTGCTGTTTAGATCCAGACTCTCTTATCAAAACCCACTGTGTGTATTCTTTAGGATCCACAAACACACTGAGGACACACACCCCTCCTCTATGTTAGAATATCATGAAATACTTAATCATTAAAACATGCAGTTTACATGCTCTCAGCCGGGACACTGATCTGTTGGAGCAGAAATCTTAACTCTGCTCAGAGACTTTATGTGCTGCCTTCATTTTAAGTATATATGTTTGACTGTATCTCAGTATCTTTAATCACAGCGTGCAGCTAAAGATCCACTCCTGAGGGAACTCACACCATGTTAAATTGTATCCTCTCCATCAAGTGAAATAAATCTTGAATAAGATTAGATAAGATAATATATACTTTATTGATCCCCCATTGAGGGAAATTATTTTGCAGCTTAAAACATGGGACAGGGAAATACAACAATGTACTTACATAGATAAAAATATAATAAAAATAATATGATAAAGGTAAAATAGAATAGAATAAAAATAGAATAAAATAAAATACGGCAAATATTACAGATATATACATACTATGTACACTTCTATCTTATGAATAGATAATAAGATAATTGCACAAATAATATTGCACCAGGTTATAAATAATATGAAACTATCTCAAAGCATGTGAGAGGTGCTTCAGAGGAATAAACAGATGATGTGGGACGAAGTCAAAGTTTCTAAATAAAATGAAACTGATAAAAACAGGAAGTGATTCACTCAGTCCTTCAGTTTCCTGTAATAATGAGGAACACATGTTTCTGTCTTTTGTTGTTTCCTGACATGAACGAGGCTGTTCTCCCTCTTTGCGGTTTAGAAAGGAACTCCGTTAAATCCAGCAGCGTGTGCGTGCGTGTGTATGTGCGTGTGTGCGCGCTTGTGTGTGTGAGAAGCAGACGTGCAGACGATCCGCTCCGTCCTCTCTCATGTAAACACAACTCTGAAGCTTAACAGAGAGAGGAGCAGCCCGCCCACCTGTTTGTGATTGTTTCAGGTATCATAGTCAGTTTGTCTTATTGTATCATTGGAGAGTTTTAACTCAAAGAACAAGCAAAGTTCCCAGTGTTTGCGTCGTGGGAGTGCACATCAGGATATACTCTCACATGTCTCTGCAAAAACATCAGATGGATAAAAGGCTGAAGACTGTAAACATGTTAACCTGAAGGGTTACAAGTCCTCCATCAGCTAACAGTCCAGGTAATGCAGCTATCATTTTCAGAGGTGCAGTGTGTAGTATTTTAAGGTACAGTGTGTAGTATGTAAAAGTACAGTGTTTAGAATTTAAGGTGCAGTGTGTAGTATTTAAAGGTGCAGTGTTTAGTATTTAAAGGTACAGTGTGTAGTATTTAAAGGTACAGTGTTTAGTATTTAAAGGTACAGTATTTAGTATTTAAAGGTACAGTGTGTAGTATTTAAAGGTACAGTGTATAGTATGTAAAAGTACAGTGTTTAGAATTTAAGGTGCAGTGTGTAGTATTTAAAGGTACAGTGTGTAGTATTTAAAGGTGCAGTGTGTAGTATTTAAAGGTACACTGTGTAGTATTTAAAGGTACAGTGTGTAGTATTTAAAGGTATGGTGTGTAATATTTAAAGGTACAGTGTGTAGTATTTAAAGGTATGGTGTGTAATATTTAAAGGTACAGTGTGTAGTATTTAAAGGTACAGTGTGTAGTATTTAAAGGTATGGTGTGTAATATTTAAAGGTACAGTGTGTAGTATTTAAAGGTATGGTGTGTAATATTTAAAGGTACAGTGTGTAGTATTTAAAGGTATGGTGTGTAATACTTAAAGGTACAGTGTGTAGTATTTAAAGGTATGGTGTGTGATATTTAAAGGTACAGGTGTGTAGTATGTAAAGGTACAGTGTGTATTATTTAAAGGTATGGTGTGTGATATTTAAAGGTACAGGTGTGTAGTATGTAAAGGTGCAGTGTGTAGTATTTAAAGGTACAATGTGTAGTATTTAAAGGTACAGTGTGTAGTATTTAAAGGTGCAGTGTGTAGTATTTAAAGGTGCACTGTGTAGTATTTAAAGGTGCACTGTGTAGTATTTAAAGGTGCACTGTGTAGTATTTAAAGGTGCACTGTGTAGTGTGTCAGAGTAGATTCACAGATCCAGTTTGGCAGTTTGTCAGAAGTTTATTGAAATGTTACACTTGAAAACATGACTTGTTTATTTTGTTTCTTCAGAATGAACTCTGTCTGGTGACTGAGAAAGCGGAGCTGTCCATGAGGGCCACCATGTTTCCACAGCAGTCTTCATGGACACCCTTCAGTCCTTCCTGTTTATTTGCTGTTAGTTGTGAACAGGAGCCTCATCTCCTAATGCTTCTAAATCCTGCACACTTAAGGTTTCCCATTCTGGCTCTGTGGGTTTAAATCGTCAAGAAGCACCAAAGTCAAGACAGTCCCTGAAGCCTGGAGAATAATCAAAGACAAACAGACTTTGTTTGTTCAGACAGAGCTGCACCCTGATCAACAAGTTATTTTCTATTTTTTGTGAGTCGAAGGCAGACAGCATTTAAAGCATCATTAGTACAGTAATAAACAGCCTCATGTGCATGCATCATGTATGAATACAGAGGATATAAAGTAGTGGTTCTGCCCTTCATGGCTCCATGTGCTCACAGGAGGTTTTGTTATTTGGCAGTGCTGTTTGGAGGAGAGTGAAAGGCTAGCTTTGTCACTGAGGAGAACTTTCCCTGAGTCAAACCCGAACATACAACAGAGCTATAGTAGCAGTAAACAATGCTGAGTGTGTAGTCTCACACAGCTGAGTGAATGTCTCTGATTAACTGGCCTCATGCACCTCCTCCTCCTCCTCCTCTTCAGTGCATCTCTATCCCGTGCTCAAAGTCCAGCACAGGTCTCTTCTCTGGGGTGTAGTCCCGGTCCGTCCGCTCCACGTAGCGCTGCAGCGTGCTGTAGCACTGGTCGCTACGGGAGAAGGTGTAGTGTGCAGAGATCTCCTCCCATGCCTTGTGGCTGGGGAAGGGGAAGGGATCAGGGTCCTTGTTCTCAAAGAAGCTCTGCAGGTTCCTCTCAGACAGCTTTGTAGCATAGTCCACAGCGAAGGTGTCGAAGCGCTCCTTCTCTTTCTCCACATAGCGTTTCCAGAAGGTGAGCTGCAGGTAGCTGACTTTGGAGCGACAGTTTGTGTAGCAGGTTCCTATGAGGCCGACGAGCGACGCAATGATGATGACACTCCAGCCCAGGATCTGTGGAGGGACAGAGAAGGTCTGATGATCACAACCACGAGGGACTCCAAACAAGAGTACAAACATCTGCCTCATAGATCTCCTCATTAAACACTGCAGCCCTCTACGCTCTCAGAAACCAGCTCATGATCTGCTGCATGCTTTATCTTCCTCTGGTGCTCGGCAGGGATGAATGACAGGCTGACCTTGCTCTCTCACACAAACCACACTCATCCTCCTCTGAGGGATTTCTACAGGAGCTACCAGGGTTAGAGGTTCAACCACAGACTCGCCCCCTTTGATGTCATAGCACCTTGATATCAGTGCTGCACAGTAACCATGCTTGTTAGTTTAACTAGAGGAGTATTTCACTTTATCTGCATCTTTGTGATCAGATGTTTAGACCACTAATAATGACATCATCACTGCTCCCTGTTATGAAACTATTTAATAACCAGGAGGACTGAACGTGGGACTCTTTAATCAGTTTTATGGATCCTCCCAGAGACCTCTAGTCAGCACGAGGGTCTGAAGCTTCCTCTACAAACTGGTTTCCTCAGACTTACAGCTTTGTGTTTAAAAGTTAGGATTCATACCCGAGCACAAACAACCATTATGGCATCACTATGACATCAACAGAGGAAGCCTCCCTGTGATTGGTGGGATCCTCAGGCGTGTGTCTCACCTGGGACTGGCTCCTGAACATCAGCAGCAGCTCCATGCGCTCGTTGTTGGACAGTTGGGAGCGTTCGCAGGGCACTTGGGCCAGCTCCTGCCGACACTTTAAGGTTTTGTTTTTGCAGAAGTGATCCACCACCAAGTTATGATCCAGCCCGCTGACTGCACACTCATAGAAGGTCCCGTTCAGCAGGGCCACGCACAGCCACATGATGGGCGCCACACACGCCCCCGTGAAGATGCTCATGAAGGCTCTGAGGCAGCCGAAGCAGTTCCCCCGGGGACAGAGCTTCATGGGGTTCAGACAACAGCCGGTGTAGAGCCTCCACAGTCTGCTGCTGAAGAACAGACCCAGAACCAACAGAACCATAGCTGGACCCAGCAGGAAGACCAGCCCGTATGCAAAGTTCTGTGCACGGTTACAGGGACACTGAAAAGAGACCATGGAGAAGACTCGCTCCCCGCCTATTGTCAGCAGAGCCATGAAGCTGTATCCGATGGTGGCTTTCTGGTTCATGAAGAACCTCAGGACGGTCTGGAAGTTATCCATGGTGTCAGCAGAGGAGGTCGGCACACACTCCACCACGAAGAAAGCAAAGAAAAGAACAACAACACACAGAGAGGAAAGTGAGAAAGTTGAGAGTGTGTGCAGCCGGCAGTCACTCCCCGTCTGCTCTTCTTTCACAAGACACAACACATCCACCGGCCTGCCGTGCCCCTCCCTTTGGCTGCTTCCCCTTCGCTCCTCAGGCCCCTCCTCCAGTCAACATGCTACTCCACCCTCAGACTCTGAATCCACCGAGTCTGCTCCCTCTCCTGGGGAAATCCCTGCTGCTGGAGGGGAAGATGGTAAAACTATACATCTCTACACTACCCTTCTTCAGTAACATCCCTCTTTAAGATTCCCTCTGTAGACCTCACTGTGAGGGAACTTTGTGAGCAAAAAACCTGCTGGTCCAGTTTTATGAACACCAGTCTGTGGTCAGGAATGCAGCCTGAAATGATCTCATGCTGGTAAAAACAAACCTTGCATTAAGAACAAGCAAAAACCCTCAGGACGGTGACATGCTTCTGTTTTCATTTCCTCTCATTCAAACATTTTATTTGCAATAAGAAAAAATGCAGAAGAAGAAACATTCATTCATACGGTTAGTAAATCATGCAGAAGAAGAAACATTAATTCATAGGGTTAGTAAAACATGCAGAAGAAGAACACTCAGGCTGTTGATTCAGAGAAACATACCATTGTTACAGAGACAGAGACAAACAGCAGCAGCAGAAAGCAGTGAGGAAGTGATCACATCCTCATGGTGGTTTTTATGTTCCATTACCACCACAGCAACGCCCCACACTGACACAACAACAGAGCATCATACAGGAAGATACCAGATACACCCTCTGCACTCGGAAACAGAGTGATGGGCTGATATGAATGATATGAAACAACATGATCAGTTGCAGATCAATACAATTTAATACGATACGATTATAATTAATAGTACACTTTAAGATCTGATGTTTTCTTACAATTTCTGATAGACTCGTTCATACTCTGTCACATGACTCATGAGATGCTGGAGGTGGATGGCAGTAAATCAGTCTGCAGGGTCACATGTCTGGAAACTCGACTGCAGGATAGGAAGGGGCCAGTTCACCTCCTGAGGTGCCCTTGAGCAAGGCCCTGAACCCCTAGCAGCTCGTCTACGTGCAGCCCCCCCTCTTACATCTCTTTATTGGTGCATGTTTACAGGATCCTGTTGTACCCAAGGGTCTATTTCAGCCTGTGTGTGTGGCATGATCAATAACAGAGATAGAAATTGAAGTCCCCCGATTGAAGTCCACATTCAATTGAAAAATATCTAATTTAAAAAATGACGTTAAATGGTAAAATATCCAATCTTAAAATAAGACATGGAACAAACATAAGCATTTAAACATAAAATATTAAAATATATACGATCAAGAAAGAAAGAATGTAAAATGAGTTTAGTTCAAAAGTTTGAGTTCAAGTTTAAAAATGGGTTTGCATCCATTATTGAGCAGAGTAAGCGGCCTGAAAAAGGAACGTTTTTAGTCTAGACTTAAAAGTGGTCAGACTCAGGGCTTGTCTAATACTATCTGGGAGGTCTTTCCAGGTCTGTGCTGCATAATAACAAAGAAAGAGGAATCGTTTATTCAAACAATCATCAGAGTTACAGGGGATTGATTTGACATGACGTGTGATCAGTTTGTCTCTGGTGTTGCTCATATTAATGAAAGTTAATAACCATCGCGAAGGGGTTTAGACCAATCAGATTCGAGCAAGGTTAGACCACTTCATCCATCAGGATGATTCTTGCTGGATCATCATCAGGTGATTCCTCAGGTGTGACTCATCATCTACATTAAAACATAAAAACCTTTCCAGCACTGTTTGAGAGGACATAGTTTTAAAACTGAAGAGAGGAAACCTCTTCACAGCGACATCTTCCCATCGTCCACAAAGCTCAGAACAGCGGGGCCGACATCAGTAGAGTCGACCGACCGGACCGAAGCCATCCTCACCACGCCTCCGTCGTCCTCCTGGCAGGTCTCCACGTAGCGGTGCAGGGTGCTGTAGAACTGCTTCCTGGAGCTGAACTTGTACAGGGACGAGATCTTCTCCCAGTCCCTGTTGGAGGGTGTTTCGATGTCTGCAGGCAGCGACTTGGAGAAGAAGCTCTTCAGGTTCCTCTCAGCAAGCTCTTTGGCGTGTTTGGCGGTGAAAGAATCCATCATGCTGTTCTCCTCCTGAGTGTAGGCCCTCCAGAACTTAAGCTGCAGGTAGCTGATGGGAGAGGAGCAGCGAGCCACACAGGTGAGCAGCAGGTTGAACAACATGATGGAGGCGATGACGAGCCAACCCAGGATCTATGGACGTACAACAGAGATTCATCCTCCTTCTAAACACTCATATAACATGAAGCATATGACATGTGGCATAAAACATGAAGCATTCAGCATGAAGCATACAGCATGAAGCATTCAACATGAAGCATACAAAATGAAGCATACAACATGAAGCCTACAACATTAAGTATACAACGTGAAGCATACAACATGAAGCATAAAACATGAAGCATATAACATGAAGCATTCAACATGAAGCATTCAACATGAAGCATACAGCATGAAGTATTCAACATGAAGCATACAATATGAAGCATACAACATGAAGCCTACAACATTAAGTATACAACGTGAAGCATACAACATGAAGCATACAACGTGAAGCATATAACATGAAGCATATAACATGAAGCATATAACATGAAGCATACAACATGAAGCATACAACATGAAGCACACGACATGAAGCATATATCATGAAGCATTCAACATGAAGCTTATAAAATGAAGCATATAAAATTAAGCATATGACATGAAGCATTCAACATGAAAAAATTCAACATGGAGCATACAACGTGAAGCATACAACATAAAGCTTACACCATGAAGCATTCAACATGAAGCATATAACATGAGGCATATAACATGAAGCATATAACATGAAGCATATAACATGAAGCATGTAAAATAAGGCATATAATATGATGCATTCAACATGAAGCATATAACATGAAGCATATAACATGAAGCATATAACATGAAGCATATAACATGAAGCATTCAACATGAAGCATTCAACATGAAGCATACAGCATGAAGTATTCAACATGAAGCATACAATATGAAGCATACAACATGAAGCCTACAACATTAAGTATACAACGTGAAGCATACAACATGAAGCATACAACGTGAAGCATATAACATGAAGCATATAACATGAAGCATATAACATGAAGCATACAACATGAAGCATACAACATGAAGCACACGACATGAAGCATATATCATGAAGCATTCAACATGAAGCTTATAACATGAAGCATATAAAATTAAGCATATGACATGAAGCATTCAACATGAAAAAATTCAACATGGAGCATACAACGTGAAGCATACAACATAAAGCTTACACCATGAAGCATTCAACATGAAGCATATAACATGAGGCATATAACATGAAGCATATAACATGAAGCATATAACATGAAGCATGTAAAATAAGGCATATAATATGATGCATTCAACATGAAGCATATAACATGAAGCATATAACATGAAGCATATAACATGAAGCATATAACATGAAGCATACAACATGAAGCATTCAACATGAAGCATACAACATGAAGCATACAACATGAAGCACACGACATGAAGCACATATCATGAAGCATTCAACATGAAGCTTATAACATGAAGCATATAAAATTAAGCATACACCATGAAGCATTCAACATGAAGCATATAACATGAGGCATATAACATGAAGCATTCAACATGGAGCATACAACATGAAGCATACAACATGAAGCTTACACCATGAAGCATTCAACATGAAGCATATAACATGAGGCATATAACATGAAGCATATAACATGAAGCATGTAAAATAAGGCATATAATATGATGCATTCAACAAGAAGCATTCAACATGAAGCATTCAACATGTAGCATATAACATGAAGCATATAACATGAAGCATATAACATGAAGCATATAACATGAAGCATTCAACATGAAGCATACGACATGAGGCACATAACATTAAGCATATAACATGACGCATATAACGTGAAGCTTTCAACATGAAGCATAAAACATGAAGCCTGCATATCTTTGAAAACAATAAAATTTGATCGCAAAAAAGTTACACAAACTGTCAGTGTTTGTATCCACATCAGACTGAAGAGGACTTAGATCACAGACTGGGGACATGTGGTTAGTTTAGTGGTATCATATTGATCCTACGATCATGTCATATCGTCTCATTGATCCCCTCCTGATCAGTAACAAACACTGATGTGAATCTTCCATCAGTGAATGGACCCTTCATAGTGGTCTGTGTGAATCCAGCCTGAGTCTGTTTGTCCTTTCTTTCTTTCTTTCTTTCTTTCTTTCTTTCTTTCTTTCTTTCTTTCTTTCTTTCTTCTTTCTTCACCATCAGTGTTTCATTTCTTCTTCCCTTTTTCAACCTGCAGTGAGCAGCTGAATCAGGGAACATTTCCTCTCTGTGGGACTAATCAGGTCTGAAACATGCTCTCTTCCTCCTCCTGTAACCTTTCATTAGATTCATGATCCCTGACACTCTGATTTCAAACACATCGTTCTTCTTAAGGAGGTTATACTCCAGCTCTTTGTTAATGATGAAAATAAATAAATCAAAGATGTGATAATGTTTCTGTTTACATGCACGAGCTCCTGAGGAGCACTGACCTGAGAGTGAGCCCTGAGGGTGAGCATCACCTGCTCCCTGTCAGCGTCAGGGACCCCGACCCCCTTCCCGCAGGGGAACCTGAACAGCTCCTTGCCGCACTGCTCCGGGGCTGATGTCTGCGCGCACAGGGTCTGTGCGTAATAGCTGCTGGCGTTTGTCCCGGTCATTGCGCACTCAAAGTAGTTTCCACTGAGCAGAGCCACAGCGATCCAGGAGGACGGGGCCACCAGTGCGGAGGTGCTGATCTGGAACAGGATGCACCCCGCTGCAGACAGCCTCTTACAGCCGCAGGACCTCTCCGTGTTCCGGCACAGACCCGTCACCAGCCTCCAGGTCTTCTTACTGAGGATGTATCCGAACAGCAGCAGAGCTAGAGCGGGCACCAGCAGGAATACCATCCCGTACATGAAGTTCAGCTCCGGGCTGCAGGGACACCTGAAGACCACCGAGGAGAAGATCTGCTCCCCCCCGGCCGTCAGTAGGGCCACGACCCCGAACCCGAGGTTGGTGTGCTGGTTGGCGATGTTCAGAACAGTCTTAAACTTATCCATCTCTGCGCGCTTTGACACTCTCACATTACTTTCACTTCCAGCTTTATAACTCTGTTCGCCGTCACGTGACAAGAAGTTCACTTCTGCTTATTCAGGTTAACGTTTTAACTTCTTATCATTTGTCTGTAAGGATTCTGAGTCATCCAGGTCATGGTAATCCAAAGCTTGATCCGTAAGGAACTCGTTTCAAACTGAAAGTAGACTCGGTCTCTGCTGAATACATGTCAGACCCCTCACGTGCACTCATGTGTTGCAGACAGACTTCAAAGTCAGAAAGTTAGTCAAAGAGAAGAGTGAAAGTGATGCGCATCATAAACGAGGGGATCAGTGATTAACCCTTTACAGCCCTCTGTCTGCAGGTTGATGGACTTGTGGACTTTCAGTCATCTGTAAACATTTGTGTCTTCATCATTCAACAAACAAACAAAAAACAAACTAACATCAGACTGCAGAGGGAGTCCACATGTATCTCCTGCATCACTCAATGAAAAGCTGAAAAGAGGCAAAAACACCTGACTCCCCTAAACTTTGACCCTGACCTACCCTGACCAGCAGGGGGCGCTTTGGTTCCTCACTGTTAAATTAAGGTAACACTCAGGCTTTAAAGCAAGGTCAAACTCAAGCTGTAAATAAAGCTCAAACTCAGGCTGTAAATAAAGGTCAAACTCAGACTGTAAATAAAGGTCAAAATGAAAGTTAAATACATGTTTGCCAAACATGGTTTCTGTCATTATTGTTCGTTCGTGTGCTGATTTATTTCACAGTGTTCATGTTTCTGACTAGTTTACTTTGAATTAGTTATTGATGATATACAAAGAAGGGGTGTGGCATCATGATTGACAGTTCTGTTGACCAATGAGGCTCCTGCAGCGCTGTGTGCTCCTTAAAACTGCCATTCATCATGACACTGAGGACTGGACTGATAACTGAGCCACTTGTTGCACCATTGCCTGACTATATTTAACAGAGTTTGTAAATCAGATTCAGACTCAGTAAAATTAAATCATCAGCTTGTATGTTTTTAACTTTAAGCTTGTTTTTAGTTCTGAAAGTGTTGTTTTAAGTTATTTTCTTTTTGTAGTGAAAGTAAAATCTCTTTCTTCCTGCAGATTGGTGGAGCTGGCTGATCTCTCACAGACAGATTAGAGAGATATGATACTTTAGCATCAGTGTTGAGAAAGTCATATTAAACCCAACAATGAAAGAGGAACTCAGTGATGAAAACAACATCAGACATCAACATAAAGAAACAACCATCAGAACAGTGTCTGGAAACTAGAGTCATGTTTTATTTAAATATTCAGAAACAAAAGAAGAAACTGTGTGGACTCTCCTGCAGAATTTTTTATTATAGTCTGACTTTATACTTCACCTCTCCCCCTGTTTATCCCAAACTAAATCAGGGGTGTCAAACATAAGGCCCGCTGGCCAAAACCGTCCCGCAAGAGGTTGGAATCCAGCTCGTAGATGACTTCCCAAAGTGAAACAATTACAGAGAAGGCATTAGCTACAATTTTTCAATAAAAGAAACTGTAATTTCATATTTGTCCTCTGGGGGTAACATACAATCATAGTGCTGATGGAGCGCACCTGAACGGTGCTCAAAGAGAATATTTGCAGTTTGCATAATCTGGTGGAAATTGACAGACATTTTAGAGTACTCCAAGATCCAATCAATGCTAAAGTTTTCGTATATGTTAACTTGTAACAGCAGGAGTGGTGGATCCACATTTTTCGAAAAAGGGGCCACATATTGCTTACCATACATGTGCATACTCATAGGTCCCACTATGGGACTCATCATGGCGAAAAGTACAACAGCTGTTTTTCTAAAAAGATAGTTCATGTAATGTGAACATGTTCAGAATGTACTTTTACTTTTTTGCACTAAAACAAAGGGAACATTTTTGAGTTGTCCTTCTCTGTAGGTTATTCTATGATTTTACTTGTTCGGCCCACTTGAGATCAAATTGGGCTGTATGTGGCCCCTGAACTGAAATGAGTTTCACACCCCTGAACCATAGACTGTAAAAAATGAACAGTGAACAGCCCTGAAATGAACAGCCCTGAACTAAATGCTAAGATAAACAAACATCTCTGACAGGTGTCAGTTTAAAATAAGACCAGGGGAGGAGCTCGTGTTGCTCTGCACGTGTATCCCTGACCTGTCCGGCCCGGCAGGGGGCGCTGTGGCGTTCACACCGCGCAGCTTTAACACTGTTCAATACCAGCGAAGAAGAGTCCGTTCAGTGCGGAGCAGACATCAGTTAGCCATCTTCTGTGTGAAACACTGAAGATTAAACACCCTGTATCGGTTTTAACGTGGTCTCTGGCGGGTGATCAGCGTTTGAATCATTAAACACACCTCCAGGATTCCTCAGGGTCGTTCAAAGCTGCGAAAATGGCGGAAAACACAGGTGAGTGTGTCGGCTAACGCTAGCTGGGGGGTTAGCTCATTCTGGGTTAGCATGAACTCTTTGAACAGAATCACTTTGTTAACTATGAAATAAATCACTGGTGATGCACTGAGTCTTACTCCTTCATCAGTCAGAGAAGTGTGGCCTGTACTCTGTAGGGACTCTAGCCTCCGTGCTGCCTCATAGAGCATTAGCTTAGCATTAGCAGGAGGAGGAGGAGGACACGCTCCTTCAGCCTGAAGCTTTCACTGACTCTGAGATCACACCTGAACACCTGCAGCGGGAAACTTTATTCAGCTCAGTCTGTGTTTAACCCTGAGTCTGTCTAGGGGGACTCTGGCTCCCGGTCCCGGTTTGTTTATGAGTGAACCGGCTCCATGAAGGAGCGGTGGCCCAGGTCACATCAGGACACGAGTCCGTTAGATCAACAATCAAGTCTATGATGAAGGGGATCTGTCAGATCCTCTCGCCGCGTCAGGTACACATGCATCTCACCAGCCAATCAGGAGCCAGGATTCAGAGCGTGAACCGCGCTAACGTCAGCAGAATGATGTTCAGTTTGATCTTCGAATAATCGATTAATCGTTTAAAGAGTCAGATCGATTATCATCTCCTCGTTAACTGTAACATGTTTATTCTCTGGGTTGTAAAGAGGTTCAGTCTCTGATGAGGTTTATAGAGCAGCTCTCTTTTAGACATTAAACAACAAAAACCTTCAAAATAACATGAAAACATTCGGGTCTCATCAGAGAGCATGTGTTTGGTGAAACATGTGCGGCTCTGTGAGAGTCAGAAGTGGAGAAACACTCCAAAGATCATACTCCTCAGGTGTTTTCTCACCTGGTAATCTGAAGACGTCTTAGAGCAGGATGCGCTTTCCCTCCTGGGATGGTCTGGACAGATGGGAACAAAACAAGCCAGTAGAGACCTCTATGAAGAGCTGGTCTCGGCTCGCCTGAACCCTGGAGCACATCATCTGCAGTGAGAACGCCATCGATTGAGAAACCAGTATGAGCGGTGCCCAGGGCAAACCTGCTCACCTGATCAGAGATCCACTAGGCCTCGAACCTCCTCTCTGCTGATTCAGCTGGTCCGTCCTGGTTCTGATTCCTTTGCACCACTCACTTGTCCCTGTCAAACTCTTGTTCTTAAACTCGGTGTGAGCCCAGAGTCCCCTGCAACCCTGACCCTCAGGCATCAGTGAACGCAGCATGTCATTTTGTAGCCAAGCTTTTTAAAGTATTTCAACCTGGAAACTGTGAGCTTCCTTCACTGCCGGTGTATCCACCACATCACACCACATCACCGTCCCAATGTTACTGAATGTGTCACTGAGCGATGACATGTCACCACAACAGCAGTCCACACAGAGCTCAGAGATAGATCTTCAGGTCACACAGGTTGACTCTGGAGAGCAGATATGACCTTCTCCAATGATTGAAGGGATTGATAGATTCAGTTCTCTCTGTGAATTGACGCGTTGATTCATGATTACAGCTTCTGTCTTTTTTTTTTTTCATTTTGATCAGAACAAAATGAGACGAAGCACGACAGCTCCTCATCTCCAGGCATGACGGACCAGGAGAAGGAAGTGGCAGCGAGTGCTTACGAAGCATTCTCAGTACGTCTTCTTTTCTCTCCCATAAATCTTCAATCATCAGGCAGCTGTCGGTCTATCGTCTGCGTTCTAACTTTCTGTGGTTTGGAACGTTGCTCCTGTTTCTCTCTCAGGCGGGGAAATACGAGGAGTCTCTGAAGCAGCTCGAAGCCCTGCAGGACTTGAACAAAGAGGACTACAAGATCGCCCTGAACAGAGCCGTGGTGGACTTCTATAAGAGCGGTCAGACCACCACAGGAACTCTGAAGCAGACTCTGCTGGCCATGAAGAACCAGGTACCTGCTGCTGATCCAGGACTCGCTGGTCTCTTCACGTAGAACCTGTTTTCTATCAATGATGATGAACATGAACATGAACATGAACTCTCTCTCAGGTTCACACATCAGCGGAGGACGTGGACGGGCTGGACGATGTGGAGAACAGTCTGCTGTACTACAACCAGGCCATCATCTACTACCACATGAGACAGTACTCTGAGGCGATCTCCATCGGAGAGAGACTCTACCAGTTCCTGGAACCGTTCGGTAAGTCCCGGTACTCTGATATCAGCAGACTCACTGACAACATTAAACCAGAGCTGTTCCCTCTCTGAGGGTGTGTCATCACTCTGCAGCACTGACGGAGCCTGTTTATACAGAGTCTCAGGGGGAGACGGAGCCTGCAGGTGGGCTGGTCTTCTCCAGGATTATTCATGCTAATAAGAACATTTCATCTCTGTCTCTCTGTCCTGGTGGAGAGATTCTCTCTGTTTCATGCGTTAGCTGTGAGTCTGGCATGCAGTCACTGTGTTATTTGTCCTTGTAGAGAAGTTTGCTCAGGCCGTGTGCTTCCTGCTGGTGGATCTGTACCTGCTCACCTTCCAGCCTGAGAAAGCCCTCCACCTGCTGGCTGTGCTCGACAAACTGTCTGTGCAGGGCAGCAACAAGAACGGCAAAGGAGAGGTACAGCACCTCTCCACATCTCCTCTCCCTGCTCTTACTACTGTCATCATGAAGAAGTTCAGAGTTTCACTGAAATCTGTTTGTGTTTTTAGAACAATTCAAACAAAGACGGAGCCAATCAGAAGGCAGAGTTCACCGCCATGATCGAGGCAGCTAAATCAAAGATGCACCAGGTGAGTGTTTGACCTGTCGTGTGTCTGTGTCTCTGTTACTCTATGACTGACCGCTGTTTCCTCTGCAGTACAAAGTCAGAGCCTACATCCAGATGAAGTCATCTAAAGCCTGTAAGAGGGAAATCAAGTCCGTCATGAACACAGCAGGGAACGTGAGTATCTCTGAAGTCAGTGACCTTCTTCCAGAGGGAGGAGCTTCTGTTAACACTTCCTGATTTACCTGTGGACCAAAGACTGACACACCTGATCTCTCCTCTCTCTCTGACATGTCTGTGTTTCCTCTCCTCCTTCAGTCCGCTCCCTCGCTCTTCCTTAAGAGTAACTTTGAGTACCTGAGAGGAAACTACCGGAAAGCAGTGAAGCTGCTGAACAGCTCTAATATCGCAGAGCATCCCGGCCCCATAAAGACAGGTGAGCCTACCTGCTCCTCCTGTGAGCCCCACTGACCCTGGATCAGTGTGCTGCTGTATTGATGATGTCTGATGTGAGCAGCAGGTGATAACGTCTGTGTCTGTCCCGTCTGCTTCAGGTGAATGTGTTCGATGTATGTTCTGGAACAATCTGGGCTGCATTCACTTTGCTATGGGGAAACATAACCTGGGCATTTTCTACTTCAAGAAGGCACTGCAAGAGAACGACCACACCTGTGCACAGCTGGGCGACGGAGGCAACGGGCAATGTAGGTCACAGTAACCTCTGTCTGCTGAGTCAATACAAGCAGCGACTCAGCAAGCTGTGAATACAGCTGATCACAGAGATGTGCTGTTACTCATGTTCACCACTCCCTCCTTCTTCCTCCTCCTCTTCCTCTTCTTCTTTGAACAGCTAAGAAGTTCACAGGTATCCCAATGTGTGCTCTGCTAGCTAACAAGCGCTATGAGCTGCTGTATAACTGCGGCATTCAGCTGCTGCACATTGGACGGCCTCTGGCGGCATTCGAGTGTTTGATGGAGGCGGTGCAGGTTTATCACTCTAACCCCCGGCTGTGGCTGCGGCTCGCAGAGTGCTGCATCTCTGCTAACAAAGGGGTAGGACTCTTCTTCTCTTAACTTCGACTTCACGTACCTCTCTAATAAAGACATATGACCTGGATTATCATCCATGTAAATGTGTGTCGTACAAAAACACACATTAGGTGACTCCATCGTGATAAATATGTAAAATAACTCATGGAAGCGGTGGAAGCAGAAATATGCTCGTGAAGCAATGATTCATAAAACTGCATCTTGTTGAGGAGACTTTTCTCTTCATGTTCAGTTTTCACTTTGTGTCTGTGTGTGTTCAGGGCTCGGAGCAGGAGAGTAAAGGTTTACCATGTAAAAAAGGAATCGTTCAGTCCATCGTGGGGCAGGGTTATCATCGTAAGATCGTCCTGGCCTCTCAGACGACTCAGAACACCATCTACAGGTGAGTGTGGACGTCTCAGAGTCCTGCAGCTCAGGCTGATGTACAGGTTCAGACGAGTACCTTCAGTGTTCAGCAGAGGGCAGCAGAGCTTCATGCAGTTATCTTTATGTTCTCCCTTAAAGACAGTTCAACATTTAGTTTCTTCACATTAGAGAGCATCTGTGTGTCCTCATGTTTCCAGTGAAGCTCTTCAGTGTTTCTCCTGAGAGACATGTTCCTGTTTTAAAGTCTGAACCGTTTATAGATACAAAGCTGTGTTTGACCTTTGTGTACATGTGTTTGTGTGACTGTGTATATATGTGTGTGTCCTGACGTGTGTGTGTGTGTGTGTCTGTCTCTCTCTGCAGTGAGGGTCAGTCAGCAGCCATCCCAGTAGCTAGTATGGAGTTTGCAGCGATCTGTCTGAGGAATGCTCTGCTGCTGCTCCCTGAACATCAGACGCAGGACGCTAAGACAGAGAACGGCTCCAAGAGCTCCAGCCAATCAGGGAGCACCGAGAGCGGCAGCGAGAACAGTGATGCCTGCAGGTCTCAAACACACACACACAAATACACACACAGCCAGTCACATCCCTGATTACCGGGCTCATCATCTTATCATGACGTTAACTTTGTGCTTTGAGTGCTGCAGTTAAATGTGTGTATTGATGGTTTGTGTGTGTTTGTGTGTGTGTGTGTTGCAGTGGGAAAGGTCAGGAGGCTGATAAGTTTCTGTCTGCAGCGCCGTCGTCTCCTCTTAGGAAACAGGAAGTAGAAAACCTCAGGTAAGAACACGCCTCCTCATCTTTTTTTAATCACCTGTAAACCGCAGAGGTCAATGAGGTCATCAACGATATCACTGTCTGGCATGCAGGTGCTCCATCCTGGCCTGCAGCGCCTATGTGGCGTTGGCTCTGGGAGATAACCTGATGGCTCTGAACCACGCGGAGAAGCTGCTCCATCAGACGAAAGTGTCCGGATCACTGAAGTAAGGCTTGAACCTGCTGCTCACCTGTCCTGAGTCTACAGCCAACCATCACTCACCTGTCTGTTCTGTCCGCAGGTTCCTGGGTCACCTGTATGCTGCTGAAGCCCTCATCTCATTGGACAGGATCTCCGACGCCATCTCCCACCTGAACCCGGAGAACGTGAGCGACGTGTCGATGGGAGTCTTGGCCAGCGAGCAGGATCAAGGTCTGCAGGTTTCCCACACAACGCTCTGAGAGTCCCTCAGTCCTGATCCCTTTAATGATGTTTGTTTCTATCTGCAGGGTCAGACAAAGGAGACGAGCCCATCGAGTCACGTGAGTCCACGCACCTCCTCATAACCCTAACACACCGCAGTTACAGGATGCTTACACTGACTGACCTACAGCAGCACACGTGCAGCTTCAGAAACAGAGAGTCTGCAGAGTCTGTGTGTTTACATGAGTTCATCTCTGATGTGAACGTGTCAGAAATGCTCAAACAGACACAAAGAAGGACGAGGTTGTTTTTTAGAAACAAGAGGAGAACATCGATGAGGGGACCCTAAGCAGAAACATGATGTGGACGCTCGCAGTCGTTATGATGTTTAAGATTCTCTGATGGTTGGTGCAGAAAGAACAGATCAGTTTAAAACGAGTCAGGAGAAGAAAAGTTTGGAGTCTTGAGAGTTTTTGATTTATTTGGTGATCAGCTGAAACGGAGTGAAATCCTCAAATACAACACAGTCAGACCCTAAAATCTGTGTGTGTGTGTGTGTGTGTGTGTGTGTGTGTGTGTGTGTGTGTGTGTGTGTGTGTGTGTGTGTGTGTGTGTGTGTCTGTGTGTCTGTGTGTGTCTGTGTGTCTGTGTGTGTCTGTGTGTGTCTGTGTCTGTGTGTGTCTGTGTGTAGCAGGGAAGCAGACCCCCCTGTGTTACCCCAGCACTGTGACAGCAGCTCGGGCCATGATGCTGTTTAACCTGGGCAGCGCCTACTGTCTGAGGAGCGAGTACGACAAAGCCCGCAAGTGTCTGCATCAGGTAACCATTACGCCACCTAAACATCATGGGTATATATCCGCTAAAGCGGAGCTGTGGAGGACTGCTCTGAAGGTAAAGTCTGTCGTTTGTCTCCTCGTCTTCAGGCTGCGTCCATGGTGAACACCAAGGAGATTCCACCTGAAGCCATCCTGCTGGGAGTCTACTTAGAGCTGCAGAACGGTCAGCACACACACACACACGCACTCACAAGCACACATGCACACACGTACACACGCACACACATGCTGACTGTGAGCGTTTCATCAGAGTCTGGTCTCTGGGAGAAGCTGGATGAATACAGCTGCTGGATCATGACCACAGCTGGCTCTTCTCAGTTTGGTTACCTGATTTTTAGTAACCTCCTCCTCTGTTCTGTGGTAATTTTGGCAGCTATTTTAGATTTAGTCTTTAGACGATAATGCCTGTTAGTTTTAGTCACATTTTAGTGTTTTCAGCCCTTTTTATAGTTTTAGTCTAGTTTTAAGGCTGATTTATACTTCTGTGTCGAATCGACGGTGTAGCCTACGCCGTAGGTCCGTGTAGCTCCCGTACCTACGCAGAGGCATACGCACGTAGCTGACGTGCACCTCCTCCAAAATGTAACTACGCGTCAAATCGACGCAGACCGGATCCCGGACATTGGCCGCACATCGGCCGTGTATTTCATCTCCTCTCGATTCTTCATGTAATCATGTCTGTATGATAAACAGCAACATGGATCAGCTGTAGATTAACATAACATGCTCTGAATCTCAATGGAAAAGTAAACAGAGATCGTAGCGGGGCCGGAAGGAGGCCACCAGCTATCAGAGAGACCACACTGTTGCTGTGCGACACGGACACATTAATGCACAAGTATGTGGGGCTCATGTCCGCGTCAGCCCCTGCTGCGTAGGGGAGACGCAGAAGTATAAATCAGCCTTTAGTCTGCGGAAACTCAAAACATTTTAGTCTTTTAGCAAAACATCTTCACTCTTTAAACGATGAATGTCGTCGATCAGATATTGGTATCAGTGTTATTCCAAGTGTTAAAATCATCAACATTTCACTCCTTTAACACTTTTGTTAGTGTAATATCTTAAATAATTCGGCCTGTCCCTGCTAAAAAGTAAAAAGAAAACATTCTTGATGTTACCACTGTGACTGTATTTTGATTCTCTTGATGCACAAAAATACCTGCAGGGACAGGCGCACTGGACAGTCAGTTCACGGCACTTTGAAATGCATCTGCATCTTTGATGACAAGGAGTTGATCAAAACTCACTAAACATGTCTGATATATCACCAAATTGGCACAAATCAAACTCTAGACGCGGAGCTTTTTACAGTAATAGCAGCAAAAACGTCAAACATCAAATAGTCCATCAACAGAAAACAGACGTCCCCTGGTTGTGTCTTTGTCACTAACGCACACTGGGGGTAAAAATCATCAATGAAGATGAGATGGAGGCGGGGAGAGCTGGTTCATAAAGCACACCTGCTGCAGGTAGAGACCAAGCTAACACTGCGCTTCTCAGATTATAATTCAGCCTGTCATGGGAATTGATCAATTTTATCTTTAAAGATTAGACGCACAGTGGGGGGAAAATATGAATTTTCAATGTCCAGCGGTCCGCCACTAAAGTTTTCGTCTCGTAAACAAAATCAAAACATATGTTCGTCAGAGTTTTTATTATCAGTGATGCACTTCAGCTCGTCATAGTCTCGTTTTCGTCATGAAAAAATGAAAAAACTAAATTAACACTGCCTCTATTCCCCTGCCCCCCCTTCCCCTCAGGAAACACCCAGCTCGCTCTGCAGATCATAAAGAGGAACCAGCTGCTGCCATCGGCTGTGCAGAGAGTGTCTCCAGACTCCAGGAAGAAACCCGTCCAGGCTCTTCAGACCGTCCAGCCCATCCAGCTCCCCTCATCCTTCACACAAGTTCAACGCAAATAAGACCTCCTGACCCCCCCATACACACACCACAGACTCCACACACACGCTCACCCCTGACCCAGAGCGGTGGTATTTATGAAGCTGCTTCCCTCAAAGTCAGCGGCCGTATGAAATACTGACTGGCTGCTGGCTGACGAGCTGAGCCGCATTGTGGACTGAGAGCTGCTGACTTTTTATTTCTTCAGACTGAGGAATCTGTGACGTCTCTGTATGAAAATAAATTTTATTTACTATCAAACATGAGACTCCAATATTTGATTTAAAGAGAGGCAACATGAAGACGTCCGACCTGGAGAAACCGTTTCATCGAGAGTCACCAGGGCGAGATTTTAAAGTTAGAGCTGACGGGACGATCAGATCCTGAAGTGAGTATGTTTTAACTTCTGAGGATTGGTCACTTTTATTAAAATGTTAAGTTACTGCTGTTTGAGCTGACCCCGCCCTCCCAGAGTCCTGAAGCTGACGTGTTCAGGATGTTGAACTCAAACATTCACAGACAGTAAATCACAGAGCATGGTTTTAATCACAGCAGCGCTCCGTCTCCTGGAGTCACAGTGAGTCTGATAAACTCTCTGCTCTACATCACATCATAAAGAATAACAGAACCATTATACTGGATCGCTCACACCAGGTCAGTGCTGGTCTCTGGAGCTGGATCACACATGGTCCACAGAGTCTGATGGTCCAGGAATCGACTCCACAGGTTCATAATTCATAGTGTTAAATAAGATAAGAGCCTTGCTGTGCTCAAAGTGCTCATTTAATCGTTTCTGAAGCTTTAACCTTCTGTTACCATCTGAAGCCCCGCCCACTCCACGCTGTGATTGGTCAGCTGTTTGCAGGTGAGACAAATTTTTAACTCCTTTCATAAGCTGGACATCCTGTTACTTCCTGTGAGGACGGCTGAGTTTATGTCGGCCGCTCTTCATGGTGCAAAGTTTTCTTTGGTTTCTGAACTAAAACAGTAAAACCTTCTGAGGTCTAAAAACATGATCTGAGGTTTTATAAACACCTTCAGAGGGACAGTCTGGGTGTTCTGTAGTCTGGTTGTTTGAGGTTCTGGTCTACAGTCAGTGTGTCACCCTCAGAGGATCCGCTGAGCTCGGCCCCTTGAACCAGAACAGAATCAGACCAGGATCCTCTGCAGACGGTCTCAAAGAGGCCGAGCTGAAAACTTTCCTTTAAGAGGCTAAAGTGATCCTGACGCTCAGACCTAACCTGTGTTTAGTTCATTAAATAAATATATATGAATGTTCTTCTTCAGGATGATTCTTCAACACAAACAAGGAGAGCAGATGAAGCTCCGCAGACTCTTCAGTCTGTTAACCCTTCCTCTGCTGCAGACTCAGACTCTAGTTCAGATATGAGTCACACATGTTGCTTTAACACTCATCATTCTCTAAAAACAAACAAAGACTCTGTGACTCCGTGACTCCATGTACCTGTCTGGACCTCAGCACCTTTAAAAAAGTCTTCTTGCATGTCCTTGTCTCCTCCCTGTTCGACCCTTGCAGCATGTCGACACTGATCACAGCTGACAGTTCTCAGAGTCTGCATCACTCAGAGGACTGGATCAAAGTTTAGTTTCAAACAAAGACTTCTTCCCTTTCTCATGAATCACTTCCTCAGGAAGTCCTCACCGTCAGGTCAGACACCCCTGAGTCCTCCTCCGTCTGTCCTCCAGCAGGAGAATAAAGCAGTAATGAACAGGTGATGGTGTCCTCCTGTGATCTCCTGCCGTCTAAAGGAGGATCCAGAGATACGTCTAAACACTACCAGACGACCTGCAGGGTGTTTCAGAGTCCTCCTCAGCTCTTCCAGTCCCAGGGGACACACAGGTCCCCGTCCTGCATGACGGAGAAGAAGTGGGAGACGCAGAGGTGGAGTCCCTGCAGGAGGGGGGACGGCTGCTCCACCAGCCTCCGACAGCACTGGATCATCTGAGAGGATGAGACGCTGGGCTCCTTGGACAGACTCCTCAGAGACAATGTGTGGAGACTCAGCTTCAGTAGCATGTCCTCCTCGGCCTGCAGCCTGGAAACCACAGAGAGACAGAGAGACAGAGACACAGAGGGACAGACAGACAGAAATACAGAGACACAGACACACAGGAGGAGACGTTAACACAGAGCAGCAGCACGGGCCCAGGTGAGGTGATACCTGAGGTTCCTCTCCTCTTTCTGATCCTGTGTTCAGGTTCTTGTATATCTGGTCTGTGAGCTTTGCGTTCTATTTTTAGCTCCATGATGTAAGGTCTCTGAGGTTCAGCTCTGAGTTGAGTTGTGTCTGACAGGTGAAGGATCCCTTCCTCCCCTCAGGTAGTGTTGTGGTCTGTGGAGGACTCAATCTGAGCTGCGTGACTCTGAATAAAGCAGTCTGACTCTCAGATTTTGTGTCTTTGTTGACTGTTACTCGTGTTAAAGTGACGTGTGTGACTCACTGTTTCCGGCGCTGCGTGCGCTGTCTGGCCTCGGGGGCATGGCTCTGGAGGAAGACCTGCAGCTTGGGCGGGTCACAGTTTGTGGGTATGAGGAAGTGTCCGGTCTCGTGGAGGCTGGGGTCAGAGCGGTCACTGAGCGGTGCAAACAGAAACATGTTACTGAACCAGTCTGAGTCTCGTGTTGGGGTGCAGAGCGTGGGGAGTCAGACGGCGTACTTCTCCAGTAGCATGGTGAGGCCCTGCAGGCTGCGGGGGTGCAGGTGGAGCCGTCCTGACAGAAGGTTCTTGTGGAAGGTGTTCAGGGTGCTGTAGTGCTCCGCGATAGGCTGAACCGGTCCTAGGCTCTCCTTCTGGACTACCTGAGTCCCCCCCAGCAGGAGGCTGATCCGCTCCTTCAGCCAGTCCGTCTGCTGCTGCAGGCTGCGATAGCTGGGCAGCTGCTCCAACAGCTAAGGAGGAGGAGGAGTTGGAGTCAGAATCATAATCATGAGAGGAGCAGACAGATCATGAGACAGCAGGCGGTCTGCTCACCTTGGTCCACTGGTGATGGACATCCATGGTTCCTAACATAACCTGTCCTGAAGCATTCATCCCTGATTGGTCGGAGAAGGTGACTGTGTGCCCTGAGGAAGACGAGGAGGAAGGAGGTTAAAGCTTCTCACATCTACGACCTGATCCATCAAGATGGGTAATCAATAACTGTGATTAGAGTGTGTGTGAGGCTGTCGGAGGAGATCTGTGTCTAGCTGAGAGCTGATGATGAAGAGCAAATACAGGTGACCTCCTCAGGTGTCGTTACCTTGCAGGTTGATCAGGACTTCAGGGTTCTGCTGAGAGAGCCGGCTCAGACTCTGCAGCTGACTGCACCTGTGGGCTACTCCCCAACTACGCTGCCACCTGCAACACACAACCACACCGTCATCACCATCATCGTCATAGCCTCCTTCCTCCTGTGTGACACTGTGACTGAGCTGTAGTGTGTGTGGTCTCTGTGTGAAAGTGAGCTCTGCAGTGAGTGTACCTGATGTCAGACAGGTGAAATCTGTGGCACAGCTCCTCCTTCAGTCTGCTCAGCTCCTCTCTGCGAGGAAGACTTGCGCTGTACTTCTTGGTAGCCTCAGGCTCGTTGTTCCTGAGCCAGACGCTGCAGGGGAAACACAAACGTCCTGAGAGACGGCTCCACAGAGAGAGCACGCACAGATTCATGAAACCTTCTGCACAGAGTCCCTGACCTGAGTGTGGGCTCCACCCGGCGGGCCTGCTGCAGCTCCTGCTCTGGGTCTCTGAAGCCGGTGAAGCTGTAGTAGCTCTTGTCCCACCTGATGGGTCTGTAGAAAGGCACACCTGCCCCAGGTGCAGCTTTAGACGGGTCTGTGCCTCCCTTCAGTCCTTTCATGTGCTCCACAGGCAGACTGCAGGACTTCAACACGTTCATCACTGTGCTCAACACGTCGTCGGTCTGCAGAGTGAAACTCACCGAGCGGAACCCTGAGAGGCAGGAGGGAGGTCACTGGTGTAATGACATCACTATGACATCATCATGACATCATCATTAAAGCAGGCTGTACCTGAAAAGAGCAGGTCCGGCTGCTCGTCACTGCTGTCCTTTGTGTCTCTCACATAAAACGTGAGCTTCATGGGCTGGAGAGAGCGAGAGCCGGGCTTCTGCAGGTTGTCAAGGTAACCGTTCAGCCTCTTTAAGGAGTTCTCGTTCACCTCCTGCAGAGCACAGCGTTAGAGAGGAGAGAGGAACCCCATAGCGTTAGAGAGAAGAGAGGAACCCCGTAGCTACAATCATCTCAGCTGTTTGTCCACAGCTTCATCCAAACAAGCTGGATGCATAAAGTATAAATAAAATAACTGCATCATTGATTTGATCAGCTGCTACAGGCCAGTCAATAACTAAGCATTCATTGATCTCTGTGCTGAGTGATCAGGTTTAACCGACATACTCGTTCTCTGGGATGTTGACCGAAGAAGTCCGGATGGACGGCGAAATAAAACGGTCTGAGAGCGTTGACGGCTTCTGCTCCTGACAGAGAGCGGCGAGGGACAAAATGAGCCGCAACGTGTTTCCTCTCCAGCCTGCAGAGAGTGAGTGAGAGAGAGAGAGAGAGAGAGTGAGTGAGAGAAATCTTTATATTTTTATTTTATATTTCTGTAAATAATCTGTAGTCATCTGTAAATATTTTGAAAAGCTAAATTAAATTGTTATTATTATTATTGTTAGTATTATTGTTGTAATTATTATTTTTTTAATTATTATTTTATTATTCATATATTTTCTGTCTTCTATATTTTAAAAAATGGTAAAACTGCACAGCTCTGTTAGTTTAACATTGATCTTTGGTATTCTGTAATTGTATGTTATTTTGTATTTTATTTCTATTTAAGCTTTAGCAATGATTACTTGTGTTTTCCATGCTAATTTATTTGTATTTATTTATTTATTTATTTATTTATTTATTGCACATATTAAAGAACAAAACAAAACATTGCATGTTCAATAACACAAGCCAAGATATAACAGATAAAATTCTATAAAAAAATTAACCACTAACATGTTATGTGCAGGAGGAGCCAAAAAACCCTAACAGGCTTTTGGAGTGGCCCTCTATAGAAAATAAAAAGACAAAGTATCAATGTAGAAACAGAATATCTACATACAAAACAAAAAAAAATTAATAAGAGGGAGTCATTTTATAACAATGATGAAAAGAAAAGAAGGGAAAGTTAAAAAACAAACAAAACACAAAAGAACAGAATATTTATTTATAAGTTAGGAAAGTGGGGAGATTATGTGTTTGTAAATATGCATTAAAATTGAATCATGTTGTATTACATAACTCACCTAATAGAAATTTTATGGTTTGTTTCTTGAATGAGTTGAAATTTGCGTTACTGTTATATGACCAGGTAAACTGTTCCAAAAGTGAGGGCCTCTGTATCTGATGGAAAACTGAGAAAAGGTTGTCCGAAAGAAAGCTGGATTGAGTTTATTTGCAGACCTTGTTTGGTAAAGATGGATCTGAGAGTTAAACTGAAATAAATCCTGAAAGCTTACTAGGAGTAAGTTGTGAATGTACTGAAAGACAAAAATATTAATTTGTAGACAGTGAAGATAAAAGATGGGGAGGATTTGTAATGATTGAAAAATAGGAGTAGAACTACTGAATCGATTGGAAAATGTGATAATTTTAATAAAACATTTCTGCAGAGACCAAATACCATCAAGGTTACTTTTTTTTTTTTTTTTTTTAAAGGTGCAAGCCCAACAATGTTGCAGTAAGATATATAAGGGTAAATCATAGTGTAATACAAATTAAGAAGGATTTTTCTTGGCAACAACTGTCTGATTCTTCTGATGATTCCAATATTCCTTGCAATTTTACTGGTAATGTGATCTAAATTGTTTGGTTGCTTCATTGTAGATGTTCCTTATTTTGAAAAAAAAAAAAAAAAAAAATATCCTTACTTACTTTTGTGCATTGCCTGTACACTGCTTGGCAGTACCTGCACCCAAATTGACTTGAAGCACTTTGTTACTCTTACTGATCTTGTTTCCTCTTGTCTAGATCTTTGCTTGTGTTGTTCTTGTTCTCGTATGTACTCGCTTTGGATAAAAGCGTCTGCTAAATGACATTGTAACATTGTAACATTGTAACTATGTGAATTTTCCAGGTGAGCTTTTCATCAATGACAACTCCTAAATTTTGTAAATTGAATTGAATTGAATTGAATTGGAGAGAGAGAGAGAGAGAGAGAGAGAGAGAGAGAGAGAGAGAGAGAGGGAGAGAGAGGGAGAGAGAGAGAAAAGTCTTTTTTGCTCCTCCACATGTCAGAGGAAAAGGATGATCTGTTGTGCTTTGGACCGTGGTGAGCCTTCAGGAGGACTCTGAGCAGACTTTTGGACCTGTTTTCACCTTCCGGTGTTTCTTTTAATTTTTGATCAACATTTGTTTGAGATTCTTCAGTTTTTCCTTGTTTGTTTCTGTTGAGTGAATCTTTGCCTCAGATAATTTTTGCAGCCTGCAGCATTAATGTGGACAATTCCTCCTGTCTTTAAATGAGACATGTGTTTCACACTCTCCTCTCTTTATATGAGACATGTGTATCACTCTCCTCTCTTTAAATGAGACATGTGTATCACTCTCCTCTCTTTAACCTGCTGATAACAGAAACCTGGCTGTGTCACCTGAAGGTGTATCTCAAGAGGCAGCTCACAGACATCTCTGCTGCTGGCTGTCATCAGGTGAGCTTTAAGTCCTCAGTCCATCACACCTGGAAAACATTCAGCAGAGCTTTAAACACTGACATCATTGATCCAGGTGAGCAAGAGGGTCTCAGGTACACAGGAGAAAACTCTCTAAACTCTCCTTCAGTTTAAAGTCAGTGTGAATGTAACCCTGAGATAACACAGGCATCTCAGGTGTAAACACAGGTAGCTCAAACAGCACACTGTTATCAGGAGTTAGCATGGGTCTTTAACTTTCAGTGACTTTTCCTCAATGACAGAAACAAACATGGCTGCTGTTAGCTCCTGAGTTAGCATCACAGTGTTAGCGTTAAACGGCTGTGCGCGTGCTGTGCGCGTGCAGGTACAGCGAACACGAGACACGTAAAGAGGACTACCTGTGTGAGTCCACCTGAGCGCTGACAGCAGGTACACAGCTGATTCTACCCTCACAGAGCTGTTAGCATTAGCTGTTTACCTCCCCTCTTCTTCTTCGTTTATGGTTTAATGAGTAGTCTTAAACAGCGTTTAGGCTCAGTGCTGCCCCCTGCTGGACTAAAGTGAGGTTCAAACAGATAAACTATGACCTCCTAATCTTCTAAAAAAACTGAAGTAGTCCTGAATCGTTCATTAATGAAGCTCATAGAGTTCCATGAGATGATCCTGTCTCTTCTACTGACTGATTTTTTTATTTTATTATTTATGCACGCAGGTCATGTTTCACTAACAGGTCATTATTTAGTGATCGTGTGAAAATGAAGCAGCACCCTGGAAAAAATGACCTTCCAAAAACAAGGGAAAACAAACTCATTTCAAGGTATCTTCACCTTGAAAAAGGCAAAAAAAAATCTGCCAATAGAACAAGTAAAAATTAGCTTGGTAAGATTTCTTAAAATAAGACATAATATTTAGAAAACTGTGATCTTAAAATTAACAGGGAAAACTCATTTTAAGCAATATTTTACCAGTATTTTAAAGCTTAGTGTCTCAGAATATTCCAGGAATGCTAACAACTATTTTTTCACTACAAAATAGATTTTTGCACAATTATATTTCATGTCAACTTCTTCATTTGAGATATATTTACCTTAATTTGAGTTGTATTATACCAACACTTCTCTAGGTTTAAGACCATCTTGTACTTGAAATAAGATTACAAAGTTTAATTTGAGCATTTTGAGATATAATGTCTTCTCATAGTTTGCTGGCTATACTAATATTCAGTCATGTTGTTTTTTAGGATAAGCCAGCTATGCTCAAAAGTAGGTGTTTCATCCTGTTCGTGTAGTTTGAGGATGTACATTTTTATCTGATTTAGAAGAAACAGTGCCTGAAAACTGTAACACACCCTTAAAAAAAACCCTTTTCTTTCTTTCTTTCTTTTATCAATGGAGCTGTTTTCTGATAGATTCTCCAATGAAATGCATTTACTTAAATCAAGTAAAGTGTTTGTCTTAAATCAAGATTATCAGTCCTCTACAAATAAGATCTCAGCTTGAAAAATGTATGAAATGTAAAATAAACCTTGTTTCTTCTAAATTACAACTCAAAACAATATAATTTCAAGATTGTTTGACTTAACAAGATATTTAAGATGCATTGTCTTAAAACAAGTCCCTCTATCTTGCTCAAATGTTACTTGTTAAGTAAATTTAACTTAAATTAAGTGGGATAAGACATTTTGACTAAAAAAGAGACAATTTCACTTGGTAAGATTTTGAGTTTTTGCAGTGTAAGGACTGCAAATGACATCAGCTTTCATCTCTTTCCTGTACTTTTTTTTAAAAATGTGTTTTGTGTTTATATCATCTTCATGATTTCTCTACATTTGTAATCCTTCCTGTTATGATATTTAATTTCTCTACATGTTCTCCTGCTCCATCTTGTTTTGAATCCTCCTTTGTTGTCATCTCTCTGCAGCCTGAAGTTTCTCTGCAGTAGCCTCTCTGGTTGGTCAGGTGTTAGTGGTGTTAGCTCCCTCAGCTGATACAGAGCTGAGTAAACGTGCATCACAAAGTGCATCATGTGAAGGACGCAGAACAGACACAGTGCTCTGAGAAGTTTTATGAAGATTCTTTGACTTGGCAACAGTTTACAGAAACACTGTGTGAACACGTACGCTGGTTCAGAAGGCAGTAATACATTTAACAAACTGAAGGATTACAGGTATGATCTGTTCATGAGGCAGTTTACTGAAAGACGTGTCAGGAAGAGACTTCTGTTTACCTGAGGCTGTTACCTGAGGTGGAGTTAAACTAAACCTTTATTAACCCTTTAGAGAGCTGCTCTGCTGCAGAACAGGAAATGGCATCAGACAGAAACAGAGAGAACAGGTGTGCACAGGTCTTCACCGGCTCCTTTTACAAACTGATGAACGTCGCTGCAGGACGACTATGTGTGTGTGTGTGTGTGTGTGTCAGGTAGAAAGGATATTTAACACGTTTGGTCACAAACCTTTAAAAAATGTAAAAGGTCAGGGTTATCTTTAAAATCAGATTCAATCTGAGCAGCTGGAGTTCAAAGAGACTGGAGTCTAAACTCTCAGGTTAGGTGATACTCTCTGGCAGGTATGAACACACAAATCTCTTCAGGTGAAGATCTGAGAGCAGGTAACGACACACAGCTGACCACACACACACCCTGACACAGCCCTGATCAGTGTGATTCACTCTGAAGGTAGAGACGGATCCCTTCAGCTCCTCCTCCTCAGCTCACATGTGCTCCGGGTGACTCTGCAGGCAGGAGATCATCTCTGAGACCGACCGTCCCTCAAAACAGATCTGATACACGGCCGTGAACAGAGGGAACCTGCAGAGAGGAGGAGGAGGAGGAGGAGGAGGAGGAGGAGGAGGAGGAGGAGGAGGAGGAGCAAAAAGGGGCGCTATCAGAGCCAGTGTTTAAGGGTTATTCCTCTCTGTAGAAGCTCTGCCCACTTTAACGCCTGAACATTGAACACATCCTGACGGTGTTTCTCTGCAGACTCAGAAGGTTGCTCTGATTCACGGCTGCAGAGTGAAGAGGTCTGAGCTAAACAAACATCACACACCTGTGAGCCATTGAACAAGGTGTGTGAAGAAACAGGTTAAAGACACCCGAGTGACCTTTGACCTCAGAGACCTCTCTGACTTCTCAGCAGTGTATTCCCTGAAGAGTCAGAGTTATTTAAAGTGTAAACATGCTCTGAAGTTCTCCTCACAGTATGAAACTCTCAGGTGAGTCTCAGGTAAAGACAGAGTGATTACTCACTTCTCCACCAGGCCTCTCTGTCTCAGGATGTGGTAGACCTCGGCTGAGGTGGCCGGACCCTGCAGCTTCTGACCGTTCAGCATCTCCTGCTCCAGCTGCTCGATGCTCTGAGAGGAGACACGAGGAGAACGAAGAGACATGAGGAGACATGAGGAGACATGAGGAGACATGAGGAGACATGAGGAGACACGAGGAGACACGAGGAGACACGAGGAGACACGAGGAGACACGAGGAGACATGAGGAGACATGAGGAGACATGAGGAGACACGAGGAGACACGAGGAGACACGAGGAGAACGAAGAGACATGAGGAGACACGAGGAGACACGAGGAGACATGAAGTCTATGAGTGAAGGTGTGAGGAGTCACAGAGTCACAGCAGACATGTTTGATCAGGACCTCACCTTCCCTGTCCTGGAGAATGCCTCGGCCACTCGTCTGTTTCTGCCGCCATAGCACGTCGTGATGAGGTCGGCCACGCCACAGCTCTCCAGGAAGGTCGCCGTGGAGACAGATCCGTTCTTGGAGAAGAGTTTGGCGAAGGCAATCATCTCCATCAGACCCAGACGGATCACCGCCGCTTTAGTGTTATCACCGCTCTGCAACCCGTCACAGAAACCTGCTCCCACCGCCACGATGTTCTGAGACACAGAGAGGACGCTTGTTAATATTTGTGTGTGTGTGTGTGTGTGTGTGTGTGTGTGTGTGTGTGTGTGTGTGTGTGTGTGTGTGTGTGTGTGTGTGTGTGTGTGCGTGTGCGTGCGTTTGTGTTTACCTTCAGAGCTCCACACAGCTCCACCGTGTCTGCGTCGTCCACCACGGTGATCCTGAAATTCGGAGTCTGCAGCAACTCTTTGAACAGCAGCCCGTTCTCCAGCACTCTGCTGCCTGCACACACACACTGCTCTTCATTATCATCATCATCATCATCATCATCATCATCATCACACACACACACACACACTGCTCTTCATCATCATCGTCATCATCATCATCATCATCACACACCCACACACACACACACTGCTCTGCATCATCATCATCACACACTGCACTTCATCATCATCATCATCATCATCATCATCAACATCATCATCATCACACACACACACACTGCTCTTCTTCATCATCATCAACATCATCATCATCACACACACACACACTGCTCTTCATCATCATCATCATCATCAACATCATCATCATCATCAACATCACACAGACTGCTCTTCATCATCATCTTCAACATGACTGTTTCTAACTTTTAACTTCACAAACCAAAAATGAGACTTCCCGCAGAATTTCAAAATAAAGTTCCCTGACTGATCTGAAGTCAGTTTACATTCATACCATAGATAGCATATAAAATGGATATCATCTCACTCAGCTCGAAGTGAGGCTGCCACAAAAACTGCTCCCCCCTGGTGGCTGGCCGCAGTATAGGTCAAAAACTCTGTCTCCCCCATTCATTTGAATGGGGCTGCGGTCAAACTTTAAAAAATAAATACACGTGGTACGAATGTTTCTCACATCCGTATGCTGTGATGTAGTTATTATTTGACTGTTTTGTGTTCAAGGCCTCTTTTTCCTGAAAAGTTTATTTTTTCGTTAGATATTAGAGGTTAAAGCTGCTGTGAGGAACTTTTGATTTACATCAATTTTGGCGCCCTATTGTGGACAAAGTGATACCTCTTATCTCTTGTTTTGTACATGCAAACGTAGTGTTATCAACAAAAACCTCACCCTGCTGTCTTTTAACAGCCAGATTTATCACTCGATGTGATTATTTGCCATGAAAACAGCCGAAAAATTATGTTTTTAAAGCCAAATGTCGATCATGTGGTCTGACATCTACCCCCTCTGAGTGGTTTAAAGGCATTAAAAATGACAACAGAGAAGGTATCAGTGTTGTTGTTTATGGTTTTGTTTGCTTTTAAAAGGTCATAACGAGACATCAGTGTTGGTTTCAGTCTGTTTCTCAGCTGGTGAAAAACTCCTCATAGTGCCTTTAAAAAACGGAATTTTAAATCTGGGGTTATTTGATTGACAGCTGCGTAGAGAGAAACTCTGTAGGACCTCCAGACCGTACACTGTAGGGCAGAGCTTGTTACCATGGAAACACACAAATTCTTTAGACTCTGGCTGCAAAAAATGTAAAAGATGGCAGCGCTCTGGAACAGGATATTTTGGCTTCAAAACCATACAATGGTAAAAGGCAAAGCAACGCTGTATATTATATACTATATACAGTCTATGGTCCAGACAGACTGAACCACAGAGGTCTTTTTTTATTAACGTTATCTTTTCTATTGTTTGAAATCTCTCTCTCTCTTTTATTGTTGCTCTCATGACTATTTAATTTTACCTGATTTTATATCTTTTATCTTTTATAGTGTTTCCTCTTTATTAGTTTGATCTCTAACTGCTCTCTCCTCTCTTCAGTCACTCTCCTCCCTGTCCTTCCTTCCAGCTCTTCAGTCTAGCTTTGATTTCTCTCTGACTGATTTCTCTTCTTTCACAGTTTGTATTTGTCCTCTCTGTCTGACTTCCTGTGTTGCTCTCATGTTGTTGTTGTTGTTGTTTTTGTGTTTCCTGTGTGTCAGCGCGCTGTGTGGAGCTATAATCAGACTCCGTCTCACCGATGGTGGTCTCACAGAACTTCTCAGCGGCCACCTCGTTGGCGATGTTCGCTCCCATCAGGACGCTGACGTCGATCCCCATCTTCTCCCTGATGATGTCAGAGATCAGCTTCAAACCTTCAGGACCCTCGTCTATACCCTGAGAGAGAGAGAAAGAGACACACACACACACACACACACACACACACACACACACACACACACACACACACACACACACACAGTAAGGAGAGCAGCCTGCAGGAGAGAGGTGTGTGAGGGAGGAGTGTTTCACCTCCTAAGGAAGAGAGTTGGTGTAAGGGATTCGAACACGTCTCCACCTTGATGAGCGTGATCCCTCGAGCTCTGGAGGACACACAGCCCGACATCTCGTCACACAGCTTCCTGATGAACTGATGAGGAACCACAAACACCAACAGGTCTGCTCCCTCCGCGGCGTCGCACAGCCGAGGGACTGCAACCTGCAGAGGACAGAGAGAGAGGATCTGAGGTCAGCCCGAGCAGGGTTAGTCTGAAGACTTAGACCGAGACACACCACGACACATACATCTGCTCGTCTGATGTTTAATTACTTCACATTATTGACACTTGTGTATCAGAGGAAGCTTCGCTCTCTCTGCTGTCGGTGTTATCTGGTGTGACACCGTCAGCTTCACAGAGTTTAACAGACCCATGGTTCATGATCTCAGGATGTTACACCCTCCTACTACCCCTACCCCTCCTCCTCCTCCTCCTCCTCCTCCTCCTCCTCCTTTTCCTCCTCCTCCTCCTCTTCCTTCTCCTCACCACGTTCTCGGGCAGCTTGTACCCTGGCAGATATTTGACGTTCTCATGCTCCGTGTTGATGATGTCGGTCAGCTTCCTGCCATTGATGTTCTCCTCGTATACCCACATCTTCACGGTGGAGGCGAAACACTGCAGCGCCGTGGCGTTACTCCCGATGATCCGGGCGATGGCCGAGCCCCTGGAACCACAGAGGTGGTCAGAAAACACACACACTAAGAGCTGCAAGGGGGGCTGTGTCACACATAATGTACAGGAGAGGCTTCACTCTGACTGAATGATGCACGACAGAGACTCAGAGAACTTTCTGTGGTAGCAGCTGTGGGTAAAGATGCTGCAGACAGACACTCAGAGTCAGGTCTGGAACTAAAGACCCAAGTCCTGATCATGTGAGGCTGAGAGGACAAACTCATCCTTCCCTGCTCTGTGGTATCCCTCCTGTGGACCTGAACACTGATCCGTTTGAGTGAGAGGACTCGGTGTCATGAAAATATCTGCTGGAGTAAAACTACGATTCTAATAATCAGAGAACAGTCAGCAGAGACTATGGAACAGTGTGACTGAAACACTAACAGGCAGAGACCTCCAACAGAACCAGACTCATGTTAGACATCTGCTGTGTTTACATGTATTTTAATATATATTGTGTTCAGAGTCTGAATCTTTATTACACCTTTATTCTGAGAATCATGCTGTCTCTCTGCAGATTAGGAGTCCATGAGAACAATGAGATTGAATATTGTTTATATTTTGTGTTACAGGGACATGCTGCCTGTCTCTTTATTGATGATGTTCAATAAGACTTGAGGCACATTGAGCTTCTCTCTGAGAACAGACTGAAGCTCAGAGAGCAGAAGCTTCATCCTAACATCTCTGATCTTTAAATTTAACCTCCTTCAGACAAACTGAACAAGCAGGCTCATCATGGAGGGTTTAATCATTACATATGACCATGCATCCTCCAGAAAACCTCACCGTGTTCTTTAACTCTCTGAGTGACTCTGCACCTGTCCCTGAGTTCACCTGCAGCACACACACTCATGCATGCAGCCAAACCTGGAACAGCGCGTGCATTCACAGGTAGAACAACAACCAAGTCCCAGCTGTTCATCATGTACCTAGAAGCACCCTCCTCCTCCTCCTCCTCCTCCTCCTCTTCATCATCACCTACCAGTTTCCAGAGCCGACGATACACACTTTTAACGGAGCGGCCATCTCTCTGAGAGTGTGTGTGAGTGTTACCTGCAGAAACACCTGTGACACTTCCACACACACATATATCCTCCTCACACACTCTGCAGTACAGCGACAGAACGGGGACGCGATGATCCCGGGCAACGAGCGTCTCCTGCTGATGATGTCACCTCGCGTCGCAGAGACGCCTTCAGGGAGTTGTAGGCTTTAGGAAAAGATGACGTCACTGGAGATTACATAACAGGCTGGCTTCATGAATTATGGATGGCATCTTTTGTTATATACCTTCATGATGGAGCATGATGGTGACGTGGATCCTACAGCAGAGATCACGTGGTCAAATACAGACTATGATGAAGCTGCTCTTCTTCCTCTGACAGGAGAGAGGACAGGTTACACTCAGGAGGCTGCTGTGATCTTGTCTGCGGAGAGGGATCACAGTTATCTTTAATTATATAGTCTGTACAGTTTAAAAGGTTTGTGCAGTGTGTTGATGTTATGATCATTTGTTTAGTTAGTTTGCATTCTTAATAATAGTTTTATTTCATCATTAAAACAAAACTCTGAGGATCTAAATCCCACAAAACTGATCTCAACAGGAAATAGTGTGTTTAAAGGGTTAATTTCCTGTGTTTTGATGTTTCTGAAGCTTTATATCTGCTAACCTGCTGCTGTCCACCTGTCCTGGATTAATAAAGTCTATCTATTCCAGTCTCTGTGCTTTGACATGTCAAGGCTCTGTGATGAAACTCATACAGCTGACATGTAGTCCTGTTTCTGTTGCCAGTCTACATCAGATGAGCTCAACATGTAAACATGTTCAGTCCTGCAGGTATCACAACAATCACAATAATCCTCATGTTGATCTGAGTGTGTTCATGTGTGTTTAAAGCCAGGATCGTGTTATTATGTCATAGAGCCTCAGAAGTGCTCTCTATGTTTCTGCTGCATTGTTGTGTGTGTCCTGCTGAGGGGGGAGTATCCCGGGCTGAGGGGGAGTGACCAACCCGGGATTTCCAAAATAAAAAACGCAGTAACGTCACTGAGAGAGAGAGAGAGATAGAGAGAGAGAGAGAGAGAGAGAGAGAGAGAGAGAGAGAGAGAGAGAGAGCTCCGCAGTAAAACAGTCGGAATATCCCTTCTGTGTGTCACAGAGTCGGAACAGGCTGGAGGAGATCTTCCTCTCTGATCTAACATCACTTTGAAAAACACCTCAATCTGTGAGTTTAAACCTCCTCCTCTCCTCTCCTCTCCACGCCGCGCCTCGCCTCCTCCTCCTCCTCCTCCTCCACTCCTCCTCCTCCTCCTCCTCCTCCTCCTCATCTCCTCCTCATCTTGTTTACGGCTGAGGAGCCTCCTCACCCCTTCTCCTCTCCCCCCCTCTCAGCAGCAGGATGATGAGCCGGTCCTCGCAGCAGGAGAAGCCGGGTGGGAGCTCCTGCAGGCGGCAGCAGATGCAGCAGGTCGGCCTGGCTGATCCGGAGCGCAGAGGGGGGTCTGGGTCCGGGGACAGCGACTCACGACCGGTCCCCCCGCACCTCGACCCGGCCCGCAGTAAGCGACACCTGGAGGGGGTCCTGAAGAAGTACACCAACCTGTTCAAGGGCTGGCAGAGCAGGTGGGTACCTGAGGGAGGGTCAGAGGAGGTTCTTTGCTCTTTGTGGAGTTAAAGCTTCTATATGTAAATTTAATGATGGTCTTATATAAGCTCCTACTGGATCAGCTGTCTCCCACTCACTCTGTCACATGCACACCATCATTAGCTGTGATCAGCAGGAAGATCTTTTACTTTCTGTTTTAAAGTTTCCTGCTCTATAGAGAAGTTCATGTCTCATCAGCACAGCTCAGCTGGTGTAAAGTTTCATTTTTTTAAAGGTAGAGGATATTTTGAGTGAGCACTGTGATCTCTTAAATACACCCACAGCTTAAACACTGTGGTAATAGAGAGGATATTTTAGTAATATCTGAGCCTGTAACAATATGAATTGAGTAAATATGATGTCCCCACATGAACGCTGAAAGCTGCAGAGATTAAAAAACATCTCTCTAAACATAAATTCAGATTTAGTCAATAATTCATTCATCAATCAACATTCCTCCAAGGTCAGCTGCTCTCAGATAACCTGAAGCAGCATCCAGAATCTATACACAGATTTAAAGAGATCAGATGATCTCCATCCCTGTGTGTGTGTGTGTGTGTGTGTGTGTGTGTGTGTCTGTCTCTGTCTGTCTGTCTGTCTGTCTGTCTGTCTGTCTGTCTGTCTGTCTGTCTGTCTGTGTATGTATGTATGCGTGTGTATGTGTGTGTGTACATTCATAATCTCCTGCAGACAAGTGAATAAGCTCAGATGGACCTGTCGGGTGGGAGTCCCAGAAACACTGAGTGAGTCATCCAGGAAAGCCCTGCACTCCTCTCCTGCATCTCAATACTTACTCCCCCTCATCATCCTCCTCCTCCTCCCCCTCATCCTCCTCCTCCTTCTCTCCTAATCCTCTTCCTCCTCTCCTCATCCTCCTCCTCCTCCTCTTCTCTTCTCTCTCTCTGACTGTCCGAGTGGATCGATGGGAAATGCATCCAAACGTGTAATGAGATCCGTGATCACACTTTGACAGTGTGTGGTGTACTTACTTCCTGCCAAGCAAACACACACACACACACACACACACACACACACACACACACACACACACACACTCAGTGCTGTATTTGGCTAATGCACTCAGAAACACAAGAGAAATTAGTGTGTGTGTGTGTGTGTGTGTGTGTGTGTGTGTGTGTGTGTGTGTGTGTGTGTGTGTGTGTGTTTGTGTCTCAGCAGGTTATGTATCCCCTCTTTAAAGGCTGATATGAATATACGTGTGTTCTTTAGAGTGTGTGTTTGTGAGTGAGCCTAAGGACAGATCAGATGCTGCAGGTTCTCTCTGGTCTCATACTGACAGTTCAGTGTTGTAGTTATCACTCTGTCACTCTGCCGGTCTGTGGACAGACTCCTGTTCCTCTGCAGACCACCTCATGTTCTCTCAGGCTGCACACTGAGTCTCTGTAGGCCATGATGAAGTTTGTGCGAGAGAACATTTCAAACCATACGAATCATTCTTCATTTCAAAAAGCTCCACAGTGCAATCCTGAGGAAGGTTCTAAGGTTTGGTCAAAATGATCCTCCTCCTCTGTTCTCCTCCTGTGTACTCCTCCTGAGTCCTCTTTCTGTGTTCTCCTCTTGTGTCCTCCTCCTGTGTTCTCCTCCTCTCTTCTCCTCCTGTGCCCTATTCCTCTGTTCTCCTCCTGTGTTCTCCTCCTGTGTTCTCCTCCTCTGTTCTCCTCCTGTGTCCTCCTCTGTTCTCCTCTGTTCTCCTCCTCTGTTCTCCTTCTGTGTTCTCTTCCTGTGTTCTCCTCTGTTCTCATCTGCAGTCGTGCAGTTTTTCTTTTATTCGGTTCTTCAGTCCTATGATTGGTTTTCATTCAGAGCCACTCTTTTGTCTTGATCGGTCTTGATGACCTCTGATCTGGGTTGGGGTTACGTTGGCTTTGGAGACCACTTTTAGTGGACACTTGAGGAACTGCAGGATTTTTGCACATAAGCATCAGCTTCATTTTGAACACCTGAGGCTGCTCCTTGGTTCTTACTGATAGTAGAGAGGGGGAGCGGGTCTCATGTTTATCTGTTGGTGCTTGAACCAGCTCAGAGTAGCGTTACTGCCACCAGCTGGACTGAGCTGGAACAGAAGAATAGATTTAGGGCAGACGGCTAAATCTGGACACAGCTGTCAAGAGAGCAGCCTTCATGAACGACTCAGTCTGACCCACTAAGGCTGTCCACATGACGACGTGTCCTGGGAAGACACACTGAAACCCAAACTCCCCTTATAGCTGTGAAAGCGCTGTGTGAATGGGATTATAATAATGATGGTGCTTTATATTAAAGCCACTGAACAGCCGAAGGTTGGGTTTGCAGCTTTCAGTCTAAGGTTCTGTCTGCAGCTCTCAGTCTGAGCTTCTATCTGCAGCTCTCAGTGTAAGTTTCTGTCTGCAGCTCTCAGTATAAGGTTCTGTTTGCGGCTCTCAGTATAAGGTTCTGTTTGCAGCTCTCAGTCTAAGGTTCTGTTTGCAGTTCTCAGTCTAGGGTTCCGTTTGCATCTCTCAGTCTAAGGTTCCGTTTGCAGCTCTCAGTCTGAGCTTCTGTCTGCAGCTGTTACTGTAAGGTTCCATCTGCAGGTCTCAGTGCAAGGTTCTGTCGGCAGCTCTCAGTCTGAGCTTCTGACTGCAGCTCTCAGTCTAAGGTTCAGTCTGCAGCTCTCATTCTAAGGTTCTGTCTGAAGCTTTCAGACTAAGGTTCTGTCTGCAGGTCTGAATGTAAGGTTCTGTCTGCAGCTCTCAGTCTAAGGTTCTGTTTGGATGTAGTCTAAGGTTCTGTCTAGAGCTCTCAGTCGTATAAGGTTCTGTCTTCAGCTCTCAGTCTAAGGTTCTGTCTGCAGCTGTTAATGTAAGGTTCTGTCTGCAGGTCTGAATGTAAGGTTCTGTCTGCAGCTCTCAGTCTAAGTTTCTGTCTGCATCTGTCAGTCTAATGTTCTGTCTGCAGCTCTCAGTCTAAAGTCTTGTCTGCAGCTCTCAGTCTAAGGCTCTGTTGACAGATCTCAGTGTAAGGTTTTGTTTGCAGCTCAGTCTAAGGTTCTGTCTGCAGCTGTCAGTGTAAGGTTCTGTCTGCAGCCCTCACTCCAATGTCCTGTCTGCAGGTCTGAATTTAAGGTTCTGCTGGCAGCTCTCAGCCTAAGGTCCTGTCTGCAGGTCTCAGTCTAAGGTTATCAAAACATGTTCCTGTAGACGTCCTCCTCCACACGTCCGGCCTCTCCTCTCCTCCATCTGTGACTGTCAGGGCTGTGAATCACAGCAGCAAGGAGACTGGAATCAGACAGGAGGAGTGGGGGACTGTTAGTGACTGAGCTGTGTTTAGTTAAAGCTTTATAAATAATTTTGGGGGGTTTTTGATGATTTTTTCAGGAAGTCAGGAAATCTAAACGCTGATTGTTTTTAGTGACACAGCATCAAGCAGATTTTTGTCTCAGTGTAAATGTTTGATCTAGAACAGATTGTTAGCTGCTCTTCATTCAGATATCTGTTTATATAGATAAATAAATCCTCCTCAGATTAACAACCATGGGAGCCGTCATCAAGTGTGTTCCTCCTGCTTTTGCTCTCCATACAGACTGTTTTTCCTGCGCACACCAAAGCCTGCTGACACCTGATTGGTTGATGCTACTCAGACTACAGACAGAGACCAGAACCCTTCTCAGACTCTTACTCTTCTTAAATTTGATCAAAGTATTGATCGAGTACTGGACCAAGAAAAAGCATCATGAAGAGCTGTACTCATCCCTCTCATTCTAACTTCCTCATATCAGACTCTATGCGCTCATACACTTCACATTGTTACAGTTAGTGTCATCACCACAGGAGGTGAACCTGAATCCAGAGTTTCATCCTGAGTCTGAATCCAGACTGTTCAGGCTCAAGAACTGAAAGAGCCACAGAGTCCACATCCTTCGTGTGATTGTTCAATCTCTCTCTTCCTCTCCGTCTCTCTCTCTTTTTGTCCTGTAGGTATTTTGTTCTGGACCCTGAGGCCGGTCAGCTTCAGTACCATCTGAATGAAATCAGTAAGAACCAGCGACCCCCCCGAGGGTTCTTGCCCCTCCTCGGGGCCTTGGTGGTCTCCAGCGAAGAGTCTCAGTACACGTTCACGATCAGGTCTACGTCTGGAGACTCGTACAAACTCAGAGGTGAGAGTCCTTCTCTTCCAGGTTCGATACTTGGTCTCTGTCAGAGCTGTGTGACAGGTGAACTGAAGGTGGCGCTGCTGGTCTTCGCTCTGGTCATAGAGCTGCAGTCGCTCGGTCTGTCGAGACTTTACTTACCACCAATAAGGGTCAGAGGGTCCAGTCCTGGTTCACACTGCAGGATGGGACTCAGGTTGTATCTTTAGAGGTCTCAGTGTCCCGCCTGCAGCAGTGAAAGTGGCAGCCTCTTCATCCTGATTGGTCCTGACAGACTCCTCCTGGAGGATGCATAAAGTCTTTGTCCTCTCATCCTTCATTAAAGTAATATCAGGCTGCAGTCAGAACACACGGCGGTGTTTAAAGTTTTTATAAAGTTTATAAAAACAGAGAGAGAGAACTTTATAAAAACAGAGGGAGAAGTTTATAAAAACAGAGAGAGAGAACTTTATAAAAACAGAGGGAGAAGTTTATAAAAACAGAGAGAGATAAGAGGATTTAAAATAAATCCTGATAAGAGGTCACAAACCTGACAGCATTACATCACAATACTCACACACACACTCTCTCTCACACACACACACACATACACACACACACATACACACTCACTCTGACTGTGTGGTCTTCTCTCTGTCAGCTCTGGACGCTCAGCAGCAGGAGTTATGGATGACTCAGCTACAACTGTGCTCCAGACGCCACTCTGACAGCAAGGTACACACACACACACACACACACACACACACACACACACACACACACACACACACACACACACACACACACACACACACACCACATATGATGTTAAAGTTATATTTGGGCTGTGTTATTCGGCGGGCGGAGGGTGGAGGATATTTTCTTCTGTTCTGTTCTGTTCTGTTCTGTTGTTCTTTGAGTGTCTGGACTCTAAACTGGTATTCAGACGTTGGACCGCATTGATCCTCCTCTCCTGTCCGCCTGGTTATTGAATCACATCTCTTCAGAGAAGTGCTCGGTCAGACAGACAGCGTCTCTTTTGGATTTAATGGATCCAGACTTTCCATCCCATCCACGTTCAGCTACTTTATTCTGCTGAGCTCATCTGATTCCTCCGGCTCTGCTCCTCTGAGGCTGAACAAACACTCGCTGGAGCTTCCTGTCGCGGTGCACTTCGAGGAACTTTGGCTGCGACTGAAGGTTTGATGTAGAGGAGAGGAGACAAGAAGAGGAGACATGGAGAGAGTGATTTATTTATAATCTGAGTCATACAGAGAGAGCTCTGCAAAGTCTGACCT
>NC_048283.1:22372112-22389612 GCF_009762535.1 Notolabrus celidotus
ATACTCTGCTCCCCAGGAGAAGCCCCCTGTCTGCTCTGGATGAGGTAACAATGGTTCAAGTTGTATATATTATAATGGTTATTCATATTTATATAATATGAATATTAATATCTTCGTGTGTAAACACTTGAAGCCAAATCTGATGATTAATTACCTGAGTAACCGATGACAAACACGCTGAATGAATCCATGAGTCGTCCTCTAAAAGACTCGTCTGTGAGCTGAGACTCTGACGTCAGAGGGATAGGGAGGTCTGAGTCCTGATTCTAACACACCGGTGTGTTATCATCTCGACCTGCTGACTCTGTTAGGTCTAGTTTTATATCTTTGGCATAAAACAGGACGCAGTAATTTGCATCGTGTCTGCTCTTTGTTTTAGGGTCAGTGTTCTCTGCATGGTGAGGCTTTAATGCAAATAACACAAACACAAAGAAACGTCATCAAACAGAAAGCACGTCTGAAACAGGATCTGACCTCTATCGCTGCTGAGGGTTCAACTAAAAGAAGCTTCTGATGCTCCTCTCCTCCTCCTCCTCCTCCTCCTCCTCCTCCTCCTCCTCCTCCTCCTCCTCCTCCTCCTTCTCCTCCTCCTCCTCCTCCTCCTCCTCTCTCTCTTTCTTTAACTCTCTCCCTTGTGATGAAGGACCTCCCTCTCCTCAAAGCCACTTCTGCAGCCACTCTGAGCTGTCTGGGAGGCTGCCTCTCTATACTGCAGCACAATGTGGTCCAGGCCCTCAACCAGAACCAGAACCACATTGGTAGTCCAAGCCTGGTTCATAGTCCAGCTGCAGTGTACCCCTCAGCCTCTACAGAGAGAGTCAAATCCAGGACAGTGAACACAGCGGAGCCTGGAGGTCTGAGGTCCAGCAGTGATAGCCCAACGCCCAGCTTCAGTGAGAGTCCACGACACAGCAGGACCAATCACATCCAGAACCAGATTCCAGGACGAGCACCTTCAGGTGAGCTGAGGCGACTGAGGGTCAGGTCTGAACTAGTTCAGCTGATCTGAGTGTTTAAACATGACGAGATGAATCCTCAGAGACACGGGGTGTGTTTCTGTGACCTGCTCTCCAGAGGATAACCTTGTGGAGAGGATCGGTCATGGTCAAGTGATGAAGTCTTTAAGTTGATTGATCTGATGGTGACTTGTTGAATATTCCCCTCTCTCAGAACTCTCCTTGGGTCGGTCCCAGAGTCCTTCAGAGAGCAAAGTGAGGAATGGAGCTCCTCTGTGCTCCTCCTCGTGTCCTCCTCCTCAGAGAGTCCAGGACTCAGAGAGTCCGTCTGAGGTAAACCTTCACACATCAGCTGATCACTGTTTATTAATAATGAAGCTTTAAGCCAGGGGTTTGGTGTTAAACTCAGCAGCCTGTTCTCTGCTTAGAGTCTTGCTGAGACGTAAAGTCTCTCTGCAGAGCTCAGACAAACAGATCACTGAACGGAGAGGAGGAGAGGAACACTGGAACTCTCCCTCCAGCTCCTCTCAGTCAGGGTTCAGTTTCCTCCCTCCTCTTCACCCCTGCATGTCTTCCCTCCCTCCTCCTCCCTCCCCCTTGTGATGAGAGTCATCATTCTCAGCGTCGGACTAGAGGTGGACTCAGTGAAGTATTAACGTCTGCATCCTCTTATTTCCTTCTGTTCTCACTTCCTCTGTGATGTAATTCATGTTACATGCTGAAGTGATGGGAGTGATGAGATGATACCTGCAGGTCAGAGTCTGCAGGTGGATGCTGGAAGGTGGAGGAGCAGAGAGAATGAGTGCAGAGCTTGAGCAGGTAAAGGATTGTGACATAGCAGAGGAGGAGACTGTACTTTGTTGGCTCAGACTGACCCCCAAACTGTGAGGGTGCATTCATCAGGTGTTTGTGAGATGATGCATGTCAGATGTGACCTCAGCACCCTACCTGAACTAACTCACAGTCACTGAAGCTGTGTAGGGTAAGATTAGTGGACCTGTACATTCATTTCTCTCTGTTATTCCGTGGACAGGTATTCAGCTCACCTGTGTTTCTCTGAGTGAGCTGTGTCTCCTCTTATATCCTGTAATGTAGTCTGCAGTCAGAGTGAAGGCGGGGCACAGGGGGAACACCTGTCGTACCTGCAGAAGCTTTGCTCTCTGTGGACTTCGCTCCGATCAGTGAACTCACTTGCTGACACACAAACACTCAGTGAACCCCCTGCAGCACACACGTGTTCAGAAGAAATGATACACAGACCTGGACCCAGTCTCTAAAGGGAACTTCATACCTCTGATCTGATTGGTCGGTCGTGTGAAGGTGCTGATGTTGAGGAGTCAGATGATCTTATAAGCTGCTGGTTGCCATGACAGCAAACGAGGAATTATAAGTTCAACCTGAATCCATCTGATGGGAGGAGATTAAGATGGGATTAGAACCTCTCAGAGTGTGTGGTGGGATCCTGCAGAGTCTCTCTCCCTGCATGTTGACGGCTCTGTGACAGTTGGAGGTTTAAAGATGATGAAGATGAATCAATGTGATCACATGACCTGTGTTTGATCCCCGTCATTTCTCTGTGTTTCTGTCTCATGATAATGTTCGTGCGGTAAACATTCAAGTCTGCAGCTGAGAATAAAGAGTCATGAGACGTTAGAGGGATGGGACAGAGGAGAGACCTACACACATATCTGTGCATATTACTGAACCTGTATCACAGCATAGTGTGAGACGGATAGTAGTAGTTGTAGCAGCTGGCATCTGGCATGTCCACAGCAGCAGGCCATCTACGGCAGTCGTCCAGAGGAAACTACGAGGCAAGGGAACTCAGGGACTCCAGAAAGGTCTATGGTTAGTAACTTTAATGGGACTGGGAGATGTAGCAGCCTGAACCTAAAGCAGTCTAAGCCTATAGCAGTCTGAGCCTATAGCAGTCTAATCTATAGCAGTCTGAGCCTATAGCAGTCTGAGCCTATAGCAGTCTAAGCCTATAGAAGTCTGAGCCTTTAGCAGTCCGAGCCTTTCGCAGTCCAAGCCTATAGCAGTCTGAGCCAATAGCAGTCTGAGCCTATAGCAGTCTAAGCCTATAGAAGTCTAAGCCTATAGCAGTCTGAGCCTATAGCACTCTGACCCTAAAGCAGTATAAGCCCAAAGCAGCCATAGCCTATACTAGTCTGAGCCCATAGCAGTCTAAGCCTATAGCAGTCTAAGTCTATAGCAGTCTAAGAATATAGCAGTCCAAGCCTATAGCAGCATAAATAAGAGCTGGTCCAAGCCTGAGCCAGCTCTCACTATAAGCTTTATCAAAAAGGAAGGTTTGATGCATACTCTGAAAGTAGAGCAGGTGTCTGCTTCCTGAACCCTGAGTGGTAGATGATTCCAAAGGAGAGCAGCCTGATAACTGAAGGCTCTACCTCCCAGGACCTGAAATAGAGGACTGATTATAATTGATCAGGTGAAAGTTTATTTTATTTGAATGTTTCAAAGAGCTGCAGAACGTGTGAATCACATTTTCAGAGTTCAGTCCGAGGACGAGGGAGCAGCTGCCATCAGAGCGTACAACAGAGAGATGATTACACGGAGCCCAGTGCGTGTGTATGTGTGTGTGTGTCTCTGTGTGTGTGTGTGTGTGTGTGTGTGTGTGTGTGTGTGCAGGGGGCGGGGCCTGTGGATGTAGAGATTGCCAGCATCACTGTTAATCCGTCTATCAGAAGGGAAGCAGGGAGTCCTCTCTCTCCTCCTCTTCTCGTCTCATCTTCCTCTCTCCTCTTCATCACTGTCCCCCCTTCTCTCTCTCTCGGTCCCTCTCTCTCTCAGCTCTCCTCTCTTTCTCTGTATCTGGATGTGAGCCTGGGTCTCCCCATCGACAACATGAAGTCCAGTAGGACTCCAAACAAGTCAGCTGTGGTTCCCCTCCAGACCAGCAACGTGAGTGTGAGACCACTGTGAGTGTGAGTGTGAGTGTGAGTGTGAGTGTGAGTGTGAGTGTGAGTGTGAGTGTGAGTGTCTAAGATTACTTTATTGTGCTGATGCTGATTGCAATCGAAAATTGATGTGTTAGAAAATGGGTCAGATTTTGTGTCTGAGCATTTGAGAGTGTGTGTGTGTTTGTGTATGTGTGTGTGTGTTTGTGTGTGTATGTGTGTGTGTGTTTGATCAGGAAAGTAGTAAGAGGAGGAAGCTGATCTGACCTTTACAACTTTAATAAAGTTAGTAAACCTGAAACTGTGACGTGTGTGTTAAACACCGTCTGATGTGACGTGTGATGTCAGAGTGTTGTGTTTTATCACGTTTGCAGCTGTCAGTAGGAAGCAGTGATTTCCTAGGTTAGTTAGTGCTCGTGTTTCAGTCTTATGTAACCTGGGAGTAAACCTGCTGTTGATGAATTATTGAACAGATTTCTTATTTTAGACTCTCTGAGGTATGGACCGTCAGTGTGAGGAATAAACCTGCTCTCAGTCCCTCTGTATGGGGGACAGAGTAGAGGTCTTCATATGGTACACAAGGAGGACTCGACTCCACAAGGAGGACTTTACTCCACCCGAGGAGTCTGGGTCAGATCCAAGTTCTGTGGTTTCAGGGTCTGTTTGTCTTTATGTGTCTGGATCTGAGTGTGATGGAGGCAGAGCCAGGAGAGAGTGCTGTGATGTTAGAGCAGACTCAGGTTCAAAGACATGAAGGAGAGACACTGAGCTGAGGAGAGCTGCAGGAAGGGATGCTTACAAACGTCTTTGTCTCTTCATGGAAACTTTGGATCCTGAGAAGCTGCTTTCAGACTCTTCAGGAGCTCTGACCTCGAAGTTTACCTCAGCTGAGTGTTCACATGTCTCCTCTGATGAAGACAAGGGGAGGATGATCATGATGTCACATAGACCTTATCACAGTGTTCACAATTAAACACAAGATTTAAAATGCTGAAACTTTGACTTATATCTGACTCTCTTTATGTTTGTGTCCCTACCTGCCAATCCTCCTCTTCTCTCTTTCCTCCTCTTCTCTCTCTCTCCTCATCCTCCCCCTTTTCCTCGTCCACCTCTCTCTCTCCTCCTCCTCTCTCTCCCCTCTTCCTCCTCCTCCTCTTCCTTATCTTCCTCCTCTCTCTCTTTCCTCCTCCTCTTCCTCCTGCAGGGACTCCAGAGTCAGGGTCATGGTCCCGAGTCGGCTGACCCCAGCGAGGAGACCACAGACACAGATGATAATGAGGAGGAGGATCTGGGAGTCCACGAGGAGCAAAGGAGCATCATCATCCACCTCCTGTCTCAACTTAAGATGGGCATGGACCTGACCCGGGTAAGAGTCCGGTCTGGTCTGTTCTGCGCTTAGAGGTTTAAATTAAGGTCTGGTTGCAGGATCCTCCCCCCCTTTCTCTCTGGTGTTCGGGCGTCAGCAGTCAGCTGAGTCCCCGTTCACATGACCCTCCTCTCAGACCGCTGAGCTCTGATTACTGATGGACCACTGATCTGGATCATAGAGACCTGAATACCTGAGAGCCGGAGCGTTAACTCATCCTGTGTGCTCAGATTAAAGAGGGCTGCAGACCATCTCCTGATCCAGATCATTCCACAGACTCAGATCATCACTCGACTGTTTCTGATCAACAGATACCTCCCTCCATCATCGACCCTCCGTGTGCTCCATGGGAGGGGGAGAGGGGGGGGGGGGGGGGGGGGGGGGCGCCTGCAGGGCTCAGAGAGGTCGATGCTCTGCTCGGGGGGGTTCATATGTGTGGTCAGGTTACATAACAGCTTCCCCTTTATGTAACCAGATGGAAAACTGAGAAGAACTGAAGAACTTAGTATGAGTATGACCTATACCACCACTGAGGGACAGAGAGACAGAGAGAGGGACAGAGAGAGAGCTCGTCCTGAAAGAGCAAACAGCTGACAGGGAGGGGGGGGGGTTAGGATGATCCAGGAGCCATGACTGACTGACTGTTAAACCAAGAGATCCGTTCTTCTTTAATGATGGATGATAAGAGAGGTGTGAGTTGAGTCAGCTCAGTGATCCTCCATGTCTCCGTCCTCCTGCAGGTTGTGCTCCCCACCTTCATCCTGGAGAAGCGCTCCCTGCTGGAGATGTACGCTAACTTCATGGCTCACCCCGACATGTTCCTGTCCATCACCTCGGGCTGCACGCCAGAGGAGCGGATTATCCGCTTCGTGGAGTATTATCTGACTGCCTTCCACGAGGGCAGGAAGGGAGCCGTGGCCAAGAAGCCGTACAACCCCATCCTGGGGGAGAACTTCCATTGTTCCTGGTATGTCCCCCGGGGCCGGGTCAAACCCCTCAGGACCACCAATTATACAGCTCCAAACCCAGCACCTACAGCAAACTGCTCCAACCCCGGGTCCCCTCAGAGGGGGGCGGACAGACCGGGCAGGAGGACCTCAGACTGTTATCATGTGCGGTTTGTGGCAGAGCAGGTGTCCCATCATCCCCCGGTCTCTGGGTTCTACTGCGAGTGTAAGGAGAGGAGGATGTGTGTGAACACACACGTCTGGACCAAGAGCAAGTTTATGGGCATGTCAGTGGGCGTGTCTATGGTGGGGGAAGGTAAGAGAACAGCAGCCTCACTGAGTCTTTATCACAGGAGGAACTCTCTGTTAGAGCTCTTTCACGTCCTGAACTCGGATCTTGATCCTGATCCTACGTGAGCTTCAGGAGGAGAGCTCACACAGCTGTTAGATCTGTATGAAGACTGCATGGTCTCTAAGAGCTTCATGTTCCCTCTGACCAAGTAAAGAGAGCGGCTTGTTTTCGCTCTGCTTCCTTTATGGGCCACAGATAGGACCTGATCCCTGTGAGCTCCTTTACAGCTGCTCAGCCTGCAGGTCTGCCTTCAGTCTCACTGTTATTCAGTGTTCATCGTATCTTCACGCTGCGTTCATTCTCACCTCTGCAGCGGCTCAGAGAACATGCTCCTCTCAGTTTGATGCCTGGCTGACAGTTTGAAACTCTTCAGAGCGTTGGGTTTATCCACAGAAGTTATTTTAACAGTTATTTTTCTTCAGTAACTAAAACATCCATCAGTCTTTATTTATAAATCACCAAATCCCAACAAATGTTATCTGAAGACTCTTTCCAAACAGAGCAGGTCTAGACCGTACTCTGCTCTGAAGCTCTGGATCCTGTAACCAGATCCAACACAAGGTTACAGACGGAGGACACGTCACCTGTCCCTCTTTACCGCTGAGACAAAAGCTTCCAAACATCCTGATCCCTGAAGAAGACAGAGACAGGGAAGATTACTGTACTGCAGCATGTGGCTCTACACACACACACACCATCACATTAATGCACCCAAGTGAAATATATAGGACACACAGACACAGAGTAAAGGTAGTAAAGAAACAGTTGAAACAGTTGTGCATAACTCCAACAATAGAGAGCGTTTTCTGCCAGTGGGTCTGTGTGTGTGTGTGTGTGTGTGTGTCTTAGGGGAACAGATGTGGTTGCGAGGAGGACAGCTGTCTCTTATATAAGCAGAAGGACGGGAGCTCAGGAGGGACACAAGGCAAACAGAATATATCAGTGTATCTTCAGCTGTAGAGACACTCTGAGGATCTGATCTGAGTGTCATAAAGTTTATTACATGTTTTAAATCATCTCACAGTTCAGATGGATGTCACTTTATTTACCTTCCTGCTGTTATTTCAAAGCTTTCATAAACGTCTCTGTGTCCATCCTCACCCTGTGTCTTTCCTCACTGTGTGTCTGTCCTCACTCTGTCTTTCCTCACTGTGTCTGTCTTCACTCTGTGTCTCTCCTCACTCTGTCTGTCCTCATTCTGTATGTCCTCACTCTGTTTGTCCTCACTCTGTATGTCTGTGTTCAATCTGTGTGTCTGTCCTCACTCTGTGTCTGTCCTCACTCTGTATGTCTGTGTTCAATCTGTCTGTCTGTCCTCTCTCTGTGTGTCTGTCCTCACTTCGTTGTGTCCTGACATGATAATGAAGTGTATCACCTTCAGACAAACATCCACAGGTGAGTCTGTCTACCTGTCCCCTGCAGGTGTTCTGTATTTGTTGGAGCACGATGAGGAGTACGTCTTCACTCTGCCGTGTGCGTACGCCCGCTCCATCCTCACCGTGCCGTGGGTAGAGCTCGGAGGGAAGGTCACAATAAACTGTGCCAAGAGCGGGTACTCCGCCGGCGTCACCTTCCACACCAAACCTTTCTACGGAGGGAAGGTGCACAGGTGAGCACACACCTGAGAGTTTATCTTATACTCATGCAGCAGGCTGAATAACAGGAGAGAGATCAGAGCCTGATCTCAGGAATCCTCCTCCATCAGCTCAGGGAGTCACAGGCGTGCAGAGGATCAGAGTTGTTCTCAGTATATTTGATTATTTTACATTTAGACATTTATTAGTTTAGTTTCAGGAGGATATGAGACTGAGTTTGATTCATCTGTGTCATAAGAAACATATTAAAGTATTCAGGCCCTTATTCCCTGCTCCAGGTGATGTGTGCGTATCATCAGGTAAGACAGGAAGGCACCACTGTAGCAAATGTTTTCACAAGGACTCACTTGGAGACACACAGACAGGTGTATCATCATCCCTCGTCTCTGTTCATCACCATGAAACATTTACCTATTCTCCCTCAGAGTGACCGCGGAGGTGAAACACAACCAGACAGGAAACGTGGTGTGTAAGGCGCAGGGTGAGTGGAACGGCGTGCTGGAGTTCACCTACAACAGCGGAGAAACCAAAGTGATCGACACGAGCAAGCTGCCCATCATCAGAAAGAGGATGAGACCACTCGAGAAACAAGGCCAGTACGAGTCACGGTGAGTCAGTCACACCTCTACCTGCTGGTCTGATACAGGCAGACACACCTCCACCTGCTGGTCTGATACAGGCAGACACACCTCCACCTGCTGTCCGATACAGGCAGACACACCTCCACCTGCTGTCTGATACAGGCAGTCACACCTCCACCTGCTGTCTGATACAGGCAGTCACACCTCCACCTGCTGTCTGATACAGGCAGTCACACCTCCACCTGCTGTCTGATACAGGCAGTCACACCTCCACCTGCTGTCTGATACAGGCAGACACACCTCCACCTGCTCGCCGTGTGTGTGATACAGTCAGACACACCTCCACCTGCTGGTCTGATACAGGCAGTCACACCTCCACCTGCTCGACGTGTGATCTGATAAAGGCAGTCACATCTCCACCTGCTCGCCGTCTGTCTGATACAGGCAGTCACACCTCCACCTGCTGATCTGATACAGTCAGACACACCTCCACCTGCTGATCTGATACAGTCAGTCACACCTCCACCTGCTGATCTGATACAGTCAGACACACCTCCACCTGCTGGTCTGATACAGTCAGTCACACCTCCACCTGCTCGCCTTGTGTCTGATACAGCAGGTTAAAAGTCAACATGGTCACCCTTATTGATCGTTGAGTCTCTCTCTGTTTTTCAGCTTCATGGTTCCAGATCTTCAGCAGACAATACAAATGTTTACTGTTTAGTGTGCAGAGTTTAGTACAGAGAGCTTCTGGTTATAAGAGGTATTATCATATTTTCTGTGAAGGACGATGAAATCATAATCACTGTCACTCTTACAGTGTGTTTGATCACCCTCAGCAGGTTTGAGATGTGCAGTTTATAAATACTTTAGCTTATGAAGGATCCTTGTCGGTTCTCCTGGGTTGATGAACAGCTGTAACATTAATATCTGTTGCGTGTTCTCCGAGTGCAGGCGTCTCTGGCAGCACGTGACGGCGTCTCTGAAAGCAGGAAACATGGACGCAGCCACGGAGCACAAACACTTCCTGGAGGAGAGACAGCGCAGCGAGAGCAAACAGAGAGCTGCCAACAGAACACCCTGGACCCCCAAATACTTCATCAGAGAGGTCAGAGACGCTCAACACCTACACCTCTTTATGACTTACCCTCACACTAAAATGGTGTTCAAACTGCCTCTCACTGTGTGTGTGTGTGTGTGTGTGTGTGTAGGGGGAAGGCTGGGTGTACCACAACCCTCTATGGAAAGCTCACTGACAGGAGCAGAGGCAGGAGATAGTCCTACACCTGGACGACAGAGAGGCACTCAGCAGGCTGGATGTGAGGAGAGACTTCGGAGACGACGTGTCAAAGACAACAGAAAGATTCACAGGGGGGTCTGGTGAGCCACATGCTGGTTCCGATCTTACAGGTATCAAATTCAAGAAGACGAAGAACATAAGATCCAGACTTGCTCATGTTCACAGCTGCTGACAGTCACTTCTCTGCACAATGTTCTGAACGACAGCTATGATCACAACTACTTTGCACAATTCACTGTACATTATTCACAGCAATGCACACGAGTGAGTTGTGTGTGTGTGTGTGTGTGTGTGTGTGTTTGTGTGTTTGTGTGTTTGTGTGTAAGTTTGTGTGTCATAAATAAACTGTCATTCCTCAGTTCATCACATCCTCCAGGTGATGTTGTCACTCTGTAGATACGTTTGTCTGTGAGCTCGCTGATTTGAAGCTGAAACCTCCTGAAGTGTAAAGATCAGGAGTATTTGAAATTCCGGATCCGTCTTCAATCTTTGGAAGAAGCAATATTCACACTGAGAGATTTTTAAAAACACAGTAGCACCACAGACAACCTCCTCTGTACCAACATGAGCTTTGGTACTTTTTCATTGGATGATCCTGCTGCAGCGTCATGGAGCTCTGAGCGTCCTCCATCTGACCATGACGTGATCTAACCTATGCAACATGTGACTGTAGCCGCTGTGAGGAGGCTGAACACGCTCAGTTTGTTTTAATAAAGATCTTCAATCAGAGCTGCTGTCTCCGGAGTTATTATGTAACATGAAGCTGTGTGATGATTTATATGTCAGAGTAAAGGTGAGCTGTGAGTCGTACTTGCAGCCTCCTCAGAGTGAAGGTGAGCTGTGAGTCGTACCTGCAGCCTCCTCAGAGTGAATGTGAGCTGTGAGTCGTACCTGCAGCCTCCTCAGAGTGAATGTGAGCTGTGAGTCGTACCTGCAGCTCCCTTGGAGTGAAGGTGAGCTGTGACTCGTACCTGCAGCCTCCTCAGAGAGGCTCAGGGTTTGACTCGTTGAACACAGAGGGGAGAGCATGGTCACAGGTGAGGAACAAAGACACACGATGCAGAGGAGAGATGGAGAGATGGAGGGACACGGTACGGCAGAATGAAATAATTAACACATGAAGGTAAAGGTGAGCTCAGACACCTGCAGCTGTGAGAGGGAGAGCAACAACAACAACCAACAACATGCATCTCTCCTGCAGATGTTATAGTGTGTTAGAGTGAGTACGTGTGTGTAGATATCACTCTGCAGAATACTACCTGTTTAAAACTGCTTCACACCTCACCTGCCCTGTGTGTATGCGTGTGTGTGCTGCCATCTAGTGGAGGAAATAAAAAAATATTGTGAAATTACTGTATGAAAGTGAATCAGTGTGTGTTGGCATGAGTCAAAAACAGTGTGAGTGAGTGAGTGTGAGTGTGTGTGTGTGTGTGTGTGTGTGTGTGTCTGTGTCTGTGTGTGTGTGTGTGTATGTGAATAGGGGATTAGCATGATAATGGGTGTGAGTGCTGGAAGGCCTTCTGTCTCTCTGCAGCTCTGCTCCTCTACACGCCTCTCTGCAGCTCAGCTCGCCTCTCCTCCTCTCTCACCGTCACCTCCCTCTTCTTCATCCTCATCATCCTCTCTTCTTCCTCCCGGCAGAGACGACATGGAGAACAACCACACGTTCATGTACTTTGCTTACGGCAGCAACCTGCTGAAGGAGCGGCTGCAGCTGAAGAACCCGTCTGCTATTGTCCACTGCGTCGCCAGACTCAAGGTACAGACACACCTGGGCCATCTTGGTCAGGTGATCAATAATCTGATTTGATGATTAAAGTTTACAGAAGGATTAAGAAAACTTTGATCCAACAACTCTTGATGATTCTGAACCCAGCAGAGAGATCAAAACCTGGACTAACTGAAAACCTTTAATCTGGTGAAACATGGAAACATCTTCAAGGTCAGGTTTATCCGGTAGACATTTAACACCTGAACACCTGAGGAGTAGTGTTGCAGTCAAGACCACATTAACCGAGACCGAGACATGTCCTGACCAGAATGCACCGAGACCAAGACAAGACCAAGACATATAGTGATCGACACCGAGTTAAGACCAAGACCAATGCAGATCAATGAAAAATCATTATGAGAGTTAACAAAATAAAATAATTGTGTTTATTTTATTTAAGTTTGCTTAATATAATTGACAGCAACAAACGAGGTTTGGTTTGGTCTTTGTTGCCTATCTTTTGGCGCGCTGTGAGAGACTCCTTAAGTTTCGTTTTGGTCGTCGTTAGTTTAACTTTCACTTTAGATTAGAGTTTGTGTTTGCTGTTGCCTATGATCTCAGGAGAGGTAGGAGGTCGTGGCTGAGCAGGATTATTTTGTCAAGCCTTTTTTTCTCATTAGTTGTGTACATTTTCTGTTTTCTAATATTTGTAGTGTTTTTATCTGATGGGTTATAGGTGTTGGCTGTCGTAATCCTGTGGCAGGTATTTAACTGTGCCCTTCTCTCAGTGTTTTTCCATAGTATGTTATTGAATGTCAATTTATTGCTTAATTCAACAACTTAGACATCTCTGGTCACGGGCACACAGTCTCTCCTCCTGTCTTCTGTCTCCATTCGTTAATGCATGAGTGCAGGGGGCGTGTCCGCGGCCGAAACAGGTGACAAAAAAATGAATGAATTGAGAAAGAGAGGTCCTCCGTTATTAAAGTATTGGCAGGGATACAGAGTGCATGAGTGGTGGTCTCGATCGGTCTTGATATAAAATACGGAGTCCGCCCAGTCCGAGACAAGACCGAGTAAAAGTGATTTCGATTCCGAGACGAGACCGAGACTTAAAAGGAACCCCGGCTACCAAAACGTATTTTCCTATATGATCAATGTTTGTATCAGCTATATAAAAACGATAATAAAATATCTCAAAATATCTTAGTTTGTATAAAACAGGAAAAAATATTTTCACTCGTAGATCGCCATTGTTCTGTGCGACGCAATGATGTTTGGGTCGTGACGTCATTTGGTTGCAACAGACTGTTTTCTTCATGCGTGACAGCTGAAGCATGTGATTCCTGGGTGCTCTGTGAAGGCTCTGATGAACTTATGTTATATTTCGGATCAGACTGTCTGTACAGTGGCTGACTGCCCTCGCTGAGCAAGTCATCATCTGAGAGGAAAAGATCCAGAGACTCACTGTCCTCCTGAAACTGTTTTTTCAGCTCATTTTCACAATTAGCAGCATAAACGTGGTCTTGAGTAATAAGTTGGTGCGCATCAGCTGGCCACTGTACCGCTGCATCAGATGTGTGTTTTTCCGTCTGAGTGGCGACATCACTCTTATTTGGAGAACAATGTACACTTACGGACTGCTGTGTTGACTGATTGGGAGACTTGTCGCCAGCTTCCTCCGTGATCGTGGTCGTGATCGTGCCCAATGGTTCGCCATCAGAGGCTACAGTACATCCAGCGTCTCCTGCCTATGGCGTTTCCTCGAGTGGACTTCACTCTTTTCCCGTGGGCGTTTTGTCTGTTTATGAACGAAAACTGACGGCACAGCATTTGGCTTCAGTCTGCGTTTATAACTAGCAGCACCTGTGAGCTCTTTCACCAGTGTGGGTCGGCTAAATGCATCAAATGCATCTGGAGTGAAGTGGCGAGAACATAGCCGCGGGTCCTTCGGAAGTTGTGTACGTCCAAAAGCAATGTCCCACTCCTTTCTTCTCTTTTTGTCTCTTGGAAAGCCGTGTAGACTTACATCAGTCCCCTTGTTTCCCTTCGCCTGGAAATTACACCCAAACGCAGCACAGTGTGGCATTATTATGGTTTTCGCGTTCCTGAAAGCCAGCGAGTAAACACGGCGAAAACCATAGACTGTAAAAAAAAAACAGAGGCTCGGCAAGACGAAACCATCACATGTCATCAACCCAGCATGCATTGCGCTAGTAAAACAATGGCTGCGCTCGTAGGGTAGAATCAAGCGGCAAACTCCGGTCTCAAACGATGAAGCCAATGCGGAAGTGATATAAATTGCAATACATCGAAAATCCGCTTGAGGCTGGCTGCAGAAACACCGGAAACCACATAGATATGAATGGGAAAAAGACGATCTTTGCAGCATTAATAAACATGTTTACAGCCTGGTTCAAAAAACGGCTTGGCCCTACAACGCTAATCTCTCTAATGGCATACACTGTACGGGGGGTGAATTTTTTTCTAACGTGACGGTTAAGAAGATATTAAGATTATGAGTTTTGCCCAAATAAGGACATGACTGACGTGACTCCCGGTCGGGAACACACAGCCATTGGCTAAGAGACTCACACTACGTCACACTCTGCCTAGTTGAGTTCCGCATTACCAATATGGCTGCCGCCGTCGATTTGCTTCAAAACAGCTCTCAGGAACAGATGGGTGACGTCACGGATACTACGTCCATATTTTTTACAGTCTATGGGTAGAATATGTGTTATACATTTTGCTCTTTAAAGAAATAACAATTCTTCATGTCTATTTAACAAAGCATTCTAGTATGAGACAAACATTAAAGCAGATTTATGCCTATAAGTCCCCACAGTCGGGGTTCCTTTTAAATAAGCGGTCTCGAGACCCGTCTCGAGTACCACAACACTACTGAGAGAATTGAGAGAAACGTGTGAAGCAGCTGTGAGGATCTTCTGTTTGCGTGGACTCTAGCACCCCCTGTGGTCAGAGTATGTAGTCTCATTTGGAGCTCTGCTAATCCTGTAAAAGTCTGCATCAGGTCTACAAATGGAGACCTCTCAGATCCTGATCACTGTGACCAAGATCCCCCTCCATGTCCTTTATCACCTGCTCCCACCTGTCCCCTCTCCCTGCAGGACTACAAACTGGAGTTTGGTAACTACAAAGGCCTGGCCAGTGACCGGTGGCACGGCGGAGTGGCCACCATCGAGCACAGCCCTGGGGACGAGGTGTGGGGCGTGGTGTGGAGGATGAACATGTCCGATCTGGAGTCTCTGGACAGGTGAACAAGCTTCAACCCAATAATCTCAGATTACTGTCAGAGTCTCCTCCTAACATGACGTGTGTGTGTGTGTGTGTGTGTGTGTGTGTGTGTGTGTGTGTGTGCAGTCAGGAGAATGTGTTGCTGGGTGCGTACACGCCCGTGGAGCTGTCAGTGAAGGATAAAGATGAGGACCTGAACTGTCGGACGTACATCATGAACAGCTGTGTGTACGCTCCTCCCTCCCCTCAGTACCTGCAGGTAACTAACCTTCACTTTACTCTCTGTGGAGCTCTCCGCTGCTCTAATGTCCTCTTCATGTCTTCATCCATCACTGAGCCATCACACTCAGAGTTTATCACGTCAGTGTGTTGAACTCGTGGTGATGATCCGAGTCTCCTCAGACTCTGTCCGTTCGTACTCCATGTAGACGCTCTGTGACAAGCGGGGGCCTCCTGGGGAACAAAGCAGGGGCGGAGAGAGAGATAAGCTGTCCCTTTGCCACTCAGACAGCTGAGGGAGGTTTAACCACACTTCACCCTGAAACATCTTTATTACAGTGAAACTGAGACTGCTGAATAAGAATACCTGATAGTCGAGGAGACTCATGTTGATGTGTTTTTCATTTGTTTCTGCTGAAATATGAACTCAGGAGCAAACAGAGTGATGAAGAACTTCTTGCTGTAATCACAGAGTCCAGTATAAACAGTTTTAATCCTGTAGCTGGCCTCTGGTCTGACTCTGTGAATCCATGTTCCCTTAATAAACTCTCTGAGACCCGAGTGAAACGTTCAGAGGAGTTTGAAGTCATTTGGATGGAAACGTATTAACCAAACATGGACGCCACACACATAAACTCTCTGAGATCAAACATTATGATCATGATATACGGCACAAAGGAGGGAAGGAGCTCTAAATCCACAGAGGAGACTTCATATCTATGAGTGAACTTTCAAAGTGACTCTACTAGAGTCGCAGCATGATCTAACCTGACTGTTCAGACTCTAAAGTTTCTCCCGTGTCGATTATAAAAATAAATCACATAAACGTCTGAACACAGCTTTATTCATTTAACGTATTCATACATGAATTATTCTCACTGCAGTTTGAAGCTTCTCTGTCATGTTGTAACTGAAGTCTGTCAGTATTAAAGGGACAGTTCAGTGTTTTTTAAAGCGTGGCTGTGTGAGGTTCTGGTCTACTGTTTTCGTCAGGTCTCTGTAAACACTCCTCTCTGTCATGTTTCTGAGCTCCAGATTGTTCCTCTGCACATGTGAGAGCTGCAAACATGCCTGACAGACAAACAGAGCTTTGTGCTCTCTGCTCTGTGGTGAGTCCTCTGCATTGTTCCCAAACTCTCTCTGATGGGCTCCATCATCATAGAGAGAGAGAGACGATATCCTCTGCTCCGGGCTTCAGTGTCCAGGTGATCCTAGAACTGACATAAAGACTCTCCTGCTCTGTAAACATAGAGGTTGATCACAGATTCTTAAACTCTGATCAGCCTCAGTGAGGATCAGTGTGTTACAAACGGTGCTGACAGGACTGTAAAGTAATGTGTCGGAGCGCCCTCTGCTGGATGACATATGTAATGACATCTTCTCTGAACTAGACCATGCTCTGATTTGTGCTCTACTTAATCTATAAAAAACTAGAGCTGTCAAACGATTAATTTCTTTAAATCACAAGTTAATCATAGATTTGTTATCTATCCAATTTTTTTATTTAAAGTTATATTTGTGAGCTTTTCCACCTTTGTTCAGAGAGGACAGGGCATAGAGCAGGAAACAGGGAGAGATAGAGTGGGAGATCACATGTTGGTAAGGGGCCACAGGCTCGAATCAAACCCAGGCCGCTCGCTGTATGAGTGCGCAATTTTACCATTAAACTAAATCTGTGTGAAATCTAAATCTGAGGAAAAACGTCCTTTTAACAGGCAGAAACCTCGAGCAGAACCAGGCTCATGTTGAACAGCCATCATGCCTCAACCGAGTTGGGTCTGGAAAGACAGATAGATGGGAGTAAGAGAGAGAGGTGATAGTGATGAGACGAGTAGTAGAAGCTGTTGCCGCTGGAGTCCAGCACGTTCGTATCAGCTGGAGACCAGATCGTCCGCAGCAGGAGGACGTCTACGGCAGCTCAGAGGAATCTATGAGACAATGGAGCTCAGGGACTCCAGAAAGGTCTATGTTTAGTAACTTTAATGGGACAGGGAGAGTTTAAGTAAATGATGGGGGGAAGGGGGTGAGCTAGGATCCCAGTGTGTCAGTGTGCCAGTTCCCCCGGCAGTCTAGGCCTATAGCAGCATAACAAAAGCTGGTCCAAGCCTGAGCCAGTTCTAACTATAAGCTTTATCAAAAAGGAAAGTTTTAAGCCTACTCTTAAAAGTGGAGAGGGTGTCTGCCTCCCGGACCCTGACTGGTAGATGATTCCAAAGGAGAGGGGCCAGATAACTGAAGGTTCTACCTCCCATACTACTTTTAGAGATTTTAGGTACAACTAGCAAGCCTGCATG